>NC_089587.1:89686312-89986312 GCF_019320115.1 Miscanthus floridulus
TGGAACAAGCTCTGAGTAAAACTGGGCGGACTGCGAGGCACCTACGCTCCAGTGGCTACGGTCTCTTTTCTCTCCAGCGTGATCAAAATTGGATCATACGCACTCCGAGCTTTTGTGACCTTAACCACAGAAAGGGTCAGGATATGCTAAACCTTTTTTACACAAAAAAGGGAGAAGAAATAAGAAATTGTTTCCTATAACAAAATTTGAAAGCTTGTCCCATTTGTTAGCAAGTTTTCATAGCCTAGCTTCCCTGCTTAACTAAGTTTCAGTAGGTAGCTCGAATCAACCAAAACAACATGACCATTGCTACGAAATGGATGGATGAGCTTCCCCTTACAAAGTGATTTCATCATGAAAATGGGACTGATGTATTCATTAATACAAAAAACTATTCACACAGGGGCTCCCCCACAACTTAAATGGTTACATCTGCTGACCACTTCTACTCTAAATACTACTATGGCTGCCGTACCACGCTCTCCATTGGTAATGTCCTAGCACTCTGTGGGATCCCTGAGGGTGCCATCATCTGCAACATCGAGCACCACGTCGGTAACCGTGGTTTCTTCGTCGGGGCATCCAGGGACTACGCCATCGTGATCAGCCACAACCCTGACAACAGCGCCTCAAGAAGAGGCAGCTCCTGGACAGGGACGCTACCTACTAAAGTATAGCTACCATGGCTGGTGGATGTCTCTGACGTCTCATCAAACTTGATGAACTGGCCGACCTGGGCAACTGCAAGGGCAAAACCCCCCATCAGCATAGTCCTAGGCGGCTTCCCCACTGATAAGGCTCGCCTAGGGAAGATTCGCTGAAAGAAGCCTACACATGGCTCCATCCCGACAAAGGCCTCATAGACAGTGATAAAGCCAGCATCATGCAACACCCTCTAGCATGCCTCCTCCTTCGGCGAAAGCTGCCCCTTCTCGGCGAAGGTGGCTAGCACCATCTCATCTACATTGGATGACCTCTAGCTCAACATCGTGCTCCGAATTCACGAACGGATCTGTGAGTCCTCTCCCTCACATTACCCTCTCTCACTTAGGAACCACCGTGATGCATGAATGCACTCGGTGAGAAGGAAGAAGCAGGGGAGGCAGCAACTCAAGAATAGGCAGAGCAATGGGACAAGAATTGTCTCCCTTCCCCTATTTAAGGAGGAGATGCAGCAGTTGGAAGAAGGCGAAGGATTGGGATGAAAAACCCTCTCCCATGCTCTATTCAATGCAGATAGGAATTCGATGGGACACGCCTTGACCAACGGTACACGCCTTGGTCAATGAGATGGAGCCTAGTCAAACAGGACATGGCCTGGGCATGGCCCACCACTACCGCACACCAACACAAGAAACAAGGTGTAACCACATGTAGGCGGCTCTCCGCCTTCCTAGGCAGGACCTAGAAGGGCCCAACGACGGAGCCTCCATCAAGGAGAGACTAATGGGTCTCCTGAGTCGATCGAATGGCCCAGGCAAACGCTGAGTGATGGATGGTTGCTGAAAGATAAGCACCCTTATTTACTTACTTTACTTACTAATTTCGCTATAGTGCCTCCAACCCCAGCAACGGTAGGGGCGCGGACATCGCTCGAGGGCTGCCGAGAGTGTTTACTCATTTAGACATTCTCTTTGCCCGACCCTCCTTACGTTTAAAAATCAATGGTATAGTGTGCGGGTGTAAACTTTGAGTAAAACTGGCTGAACCGCTAGACCCTACGCCCCAGTGGCTATGGCATTTTTGTTCACCAGCAGGATCAAATTCTTTGTCCTCGCACCCCAAGCTTTAGCATCCACCTTCTCAAGAAGGGTTTGGAGGGGTCTACCTATGGAATCCTCTCCAAGGAGAAGCTACCAGGTTGCCTAAGTCAATCGAACAGCTCGGATCGCTGCCAAGACACAGAAACAAAAAATTGCGATGCTCGTGCAGGTTACACCCGCCCCGTTGCAAACGTCGGACCTGAACCCCACATAGACATGTCCGGTAAGAGCTCCCCATCACTCATGCCACCAAGGTAACATCACCAACCCCCACTTTCATTTCCATTATATCATACATTCATCCCATATATCCAAGCGTTGCATATGCAGTTGCTGCATCTCAACGCTTCGCGTCGCGTCATGAAGCGGTAGTCACCTCATTTTATATGAGCGGCAACTGACTGAGGTTCGAAGGCCGACCCATGAAGGGCTCGAGGCCACCTCATGTCAAATAGAGCTAGGGGAGAAAAACCGAGATGAGCCCCAGCGGCCTTGCCTGACCTCGCTTAGAAGCGGACAGGGATATTTCAACATTTCTCATTCGATTCTAACCTCGAGCCAAACCCACAAAATTGCCATCGAGGAGAGGCCAATGGGCCACCCGAGCCTATCGAATGGCTCGGGCATCTGTTGGGAGGTGGGTTAAGAAGTAGTGGAATGCCACATGAGGGCTCTACCGATTGCATCAGTGGATGACAGACCCAGATTCCACTCGAACGTGCCCGTTAGTGAGCTCATTGAGCGTAGCACTCAAGCCATCGAGGCAAGTGTTGTTAGCTTAGCCCCTTTGGTTGCAGAAACTGAGGATGGGGTGACACGTGAAACATGGCCAACCCCTATTAGACCCCAAGGGGCTTGGGGGCTTGAGCCGCCCGATCCTAGATCGAAAGACCAAGGTTCAAAGGCCGGCCCACAAAGGGCCTGAGGCCGCCTCACATCGATCAAGAGATAGGGGAGAAAATACAAATGGGCCTTAGTGGCCTTTGCCCAACCCGCATAGAGGCGGATAGGATCATCTCAACCTTCTCGTTCGATTCAGCCTCTAGCCGAGCCCATATAATCCCCATTGAGGGGGAATTTGTTGGAAGACAGGTTAAGGAGCAATAGAATACCACCCGAGGGCTTTGCCAACCCTATCATTGTAACACCCTAGGTGTTAGGCTTGCATAATTTGACATGCATTGCTTGAGCATGAGCATCAAGCATTCATATATAAGCTTCTACATATGAAACACAAGGTTGAAACATATGAATCAAGCTTGTTATTTTATGTTTACGTGTATGTATGGTTATGATCATGAGTGAATATATGTAAATGGTAGATGTTAGTCACTAAAACATCTTAGCTACACTTAGGATGACTAATGGAACAATGTTCATGTAGATCACTTTGTCTAATTAAGCTCCTAAGTGATGATATGCATGTTGACCTGTGAAGTAATTTATGCAACTAATGTATGAAATGCTTGTGACCTTAGTAATACTCTAAACATGTTTAGAAGGTCATTAGGAACAACTTTGGTATTCATGACTAGGGCTAGTTTGGTCACTAAGTCATAGTTCAAGTATTAGTCATCATTTGAATGTAGTATGTTTGACATAGATTGAACTATATGATAGAGACTTTGCATGGATGTGTTCATTAAAGCAAAGTTGTAGTATTTGATGAGAGGAACAACTTTTATTTTTGGGTCATCTGCTAGTTTAGCTCCTAACAAGCTTGAAATTGGCTCACAAGAATCAAGATTTCACTGTTTTCAACATGAAATTTTGCTAAGTCCTTTTCACGTTTACAATTTGACAGGCTCCACTTTGAGATGATTTTACTCACTAACCATTTATAATTAGACCTTGATCCTTAAATACAAATTGTAGCTGGTATGTAGGTCTACCACTCTTGTTCAGATTGTTTGCTCTTAGGAGCTATAGATTAAGAGTTTGATCGCTAGCAAATCGTGTCATCAGGTCGGCCTGTCAAACACTGATGGCTTGATCGGCTTGGCTTCGGTGGCTGACCGACGCCCGCACTTGGTCGTCGCATGGAGGCGATGAGGCCGCGTGTCACCGCTAGTCTAATCGGCCATGCCATGTCACGCCACAGCGCACTACATCGCACCCCGCACTCGCCTGCTCCCTCCCCATGCTCTCATTTCACTTTCTGCCTCCTTCGCCCACCCGCAGCAGCCGCAGCAACGGACAGCACTGTCGTCGCCATTGCCGGCCACCCCGCTCGCCTTGCACCGCATCTCATCGCTTCTCCGCCATCGTAGCAACTTCTCCGTGATCCCAGCATCTCACCACGCTCACATTGCTCACTCTTCGCACATGGTAAGGCTTCCATGACGCATTCGGCCTCGCCGGTGCTCCGTCGCCGCACTCCCTCGTCGTGGCCGCACCGCCTCCGACTGCCATTTGTCGTAATAGTTGGTGAGCTAGCTTCGCAATAGCCTTTAGACGCTTGGCCGAACACTAGATCGAGCCTTCATGGCCAGCTCTAGCGTATCGCCATTGTCCCGCTCTGCCGCGCCGCCGTGGCCACCACCGTCGAGCTTAGCTTCGCTAATCCATCCAAATAGCTAGCCTAGTGTGTGCGCCAGGTCTCAGAGGTCACTATGGTTCCAGTACCGTCGTCGGAGAAGCCACCGTTGGCGAACTCCGACCGTCCCGTGCGTTCCTCTGTTTTTGCCGTCGTTGAAGTGTGGGGTCAACTGACCTACGGGTCCCGGTTGTCAGTGACTCTGAGCTGAAGGATAGTTCATTTATTTTTAGATTTCATGCAAACTTTGAAAAATGATAAGTTGAGTTCTAGATGTCCATTTTTCGTGAACCAAATTTTGTTGTGTTCCTTAGGAAGTGTAGTATTTTATAAAAATATGATATGTATAGTTTCTGATGTTTTTAGTGGGGATTTAAATGTGTTTAAATAAATGCTTTTTAAATGTTAGTAAACTTGTAAATTAGATATCTTGAGCTAGAAAGATGATAAAAATGTGATACCAATTTTTCTAGTCTTGTGCTGACATGCTCTAGCTACGAAGAATATTAAGATTGCAGTAAACTTGATTGAAATATGATCTTTCTATTTATCTATTAATAAATGGCATTTTCTAAGGAAAATTGTAGGGACAAAATATGTAACATATTTTTGTACAGTAGTATGGCACTAATATGAAGCTAGAAAAAAGATATAATATGTTGTTTGACACTTTTCTATCGGGTTTACTATTTTCACTAAAATAACCCTTGCTTGCTTGTCATTTTTACATAGGAGGTTATACATGTTGAAATGGTATGAATTTTTCACAGTAGCCTATTGTGAGCACTAGGAAGCTACTGTAATTTTATTAGAAATTATTGCGCAAATTTGGTGTATGTTTGTTATTTACCCTAATTATATAATTAAATTAATAAAGGCATTTAAATAAATTGATTGGGATTGACCATGATATTTTCTATGGTTCTTATGATGCATAGTAACTGTTGATGTCAATAGTAAGACTTAGAAGCAATTGATTGTATGCAACTAACTAATTATCACTTTATAATTCAAATACAAGGTTGTATGTATAGTTTTGATTGTGTGGATGATTTCAGGTGGATAATGGTCTTTGCTGTAAAACCTGTTAATAACAAAGTTGTAGATAACTTACTAATCTACCTTGTGTTAAATTTTCACAGTCATAGGACTTAGGGTTTTAGAGTTCTAGCTGTTACAAGTTTGTTGTTTGAAATGTTTACTTTCTGAACAGATTGGATTGACTAATTTGTTTGACCTATATAACTATTGAATCACATCAAGAGTATTAAAAGAAAGTTGTAGACAATTTCATAAGCTTTCCAGAATGTCCATAACCAGATGATTTTGATATATATAACTCCATTTATGGTTAAAACAAGTAGCTGCTATTTTGTAGTTTGGTAAATGGGTCGCATGAGTGTTTGCTTAAGTAATAGAGAAGAGATATGCACCTACTCAGTACATTAGGATGCACTTGTTATTACATTAATACCATGCTGTTGAAAATGCTTACAAGGATGCATTCATCACTTCTTATCATATTATACTTGTCATCATACATGCATTCATGATATCTTATGCCATATTCATTCATATAGGATCGACCGAGGAGATAACGTTGCTGGAATTCAACGAAGAAGAGGAAGGGTACCAGCTGGAGATTCCTCATGCCGTAGCTCCTGAAGAAGAGGAGTAGACTCCAGAAGAGCTCCTAGAGTGCCATGATCACCGCCCTACTTCTTTTCTGAAAGACAAGCCCCGGAGCATTCTAAGTCTCCTAGTGTTTTACAAAATATTACTCGAGTCCTTTATGATTGATGCATTAGGTTATAAGAGTTGATTGGAATGACTTGATGCATATAATTTCCTTGTCCAAAAATACACCTTTAACCCTATGTAGGTCCAGGATCGAATATATGCTTAGCCATGCTTAAAGCGGTAGAAGTCGGGTGATTTCCTGTCATCTGCGAGATATAGGTGGATACCGAAGCACGGTTGGCTATATTTGCTATCATGAAAAAGAACCATGGGATAATGTAAATGGAGACCAGGCAGAATGTCCATAGAGAAGCAACAAGACATGGAGGTCTTGGGTGTGGATCTATACACATCTATGTCGATTAAGGATTGTACCGTTCTTGGCGCTTCTGACAAGATTGAACGCATGCCTCTTACTTAGCTGGCTGGATAACTCGTTTCGACCACGGAGCTGAGTAGCTGAACTTAGGTAGGGCCTCATTCTATTGTGTGCCCTCTGTGGGGAGCAGATCAATAGACCATGGGCAAGCATGACCTGAGTGACCTAGTCTGGGACCGTGGGCAGGCATGGCTTGAGCAACCAGGCTACCATCAGTCCCTGATTGCGCAGCGCTGTATGAACCCACGAAATGTGTACCTAAGTTGTACCAACCCGACACAACCCCAATAGGGGAAGTGTGGGTTTGTGTTAGGAAGAAATTACGAACTAGTTGAAATCGATTCGAATCGCCATCTCTCTCGGATAGTGAGAAACTTGGCTAGTCCCAACATCGTAGTAATGGTATTATGGAAGTTGATGGTTCAGATAAATATGGAATTTTTATACTGGCTATGGTTACTATTGTATGCTCTAAAATGATGTACCACATGTTTGGCACTTGATAGATGCTAATCTAGTGATGAATAGCTAAAATTAATTTGATGACCAAGTATAAATGTATAACTGAGATAATCGCTTTTTATGCAAAATGTTGTCATGCTACCTCCACTTATACAGCCTTGCATACTCCTTGGAGTCAATTTATTTCTGGTTTATGATGGGTAAGTCTAGTTGAGTACCTTCTCGTACTTAGGGTTTCATTCCCATTATTGCAGATGGCATAGTATATCACAGATATTGCAAGTACTACTTCTATCCCGCCGTGGATGAGGAGTGAGCCTAGGGCTGGCATCTTTAATAATCCCTCTATTATGCTTTTGTGGATTGTGATTATGTGTTGGCACTGTATTTGAACTATGTTGTCAAATGCTACTTTCAAACTTTAATTTGCTTCTGCTACTATCTATTAAACTTGGTTTGTAATAACTTTATTCATACTCTGATTATGGAAATGTATCTGTGAACTTTATGTAAAATGTGACATGTATGTTGAATCAAGTATAATCTTGGTTATATGTGGATTGTTTATCGAGACCCATCGTGGTACTCGATAGACTACCGGGTTTATATGGGCTCAAGTATGACAGTGCGACCGCTTGCGGGCCGCCATTGTGCTTGTGCCCTTATAAATTGGTCGGTTCTACGACAGCTTGCATCAGAGCAAGATTCAACATTAATTACCACATGTGTATTTAAAATAAATGTTTTTGTTTTCCAAAACCAGTTTCTAGCAACTAATAGCTATATAAATAGGTATTTGAAACCTAGAGTTCAAATCTAAAGTGTGCTAGTTTCTAGCAACTAATAGCTATATAAATAGGTATTTGAAACCTAGAGTTCAAACCTAGTTAAGGACTATTAGGTGGCTATTTAAGCACAAACTTGGGGGGTTTTATTTTTATCGTCCATACGGCATGCTATTGTATGGATGTCATTCACTTGAATGGTAATATATGGATCAAATGCCTCTACGCCAAGGTAAGAAGGTAAGTTGATGAGTGGCATGACCGCAAGATGTGAGCGTGCGGTCGAGAGAGTTAGCTTTGGTACAGCTATGTATGCATGCTTGCATGTGTATATGGTGTGTATTTAATTGTGGGTATCAACTGTCATCGGGTAGCTTTGATACGGAAGTATATGTATGGGTATACATATATGAAAGTATTTAGATTTACATTCTACATATATAATTGTGGGGTTTGGGCTGAAATGAAACTCTTATGCAGGTACACTAACAACAAAACGGGTAGCCCGACTAGTTATGCTATATATGAGAGAACATATGTATGTCACCGCGTATGTCGTCAGATAAATTTTTCCTAAGTTTGTGAGGATGTACGGAACGTGCATGCATCATGATAAATAATTATTCAATAATTACATTGTTCCTCCTCTTATAGATCTCTACTCAGTTATGTAACTCTTATCCATTATGACTTCATCTCGTGAGAGTTTCCTGTTGATGTTGGAACTCCTGCTTTGCTTTAGAGAGTCTCGCACTTTGTGGGGTATTATGAACCGCCCCTCTATCACTAGAATGAAGTATACCTAGAGGGACTTGCCCCAGCAGCTTGCACAAGCCCAGCATGTAGTGATGGATCTTCAGCATGAGGTCCATTATCTGAACAATCAACTACACCCGATCCTTAGTAAGGAAGACGAAGATCCAGAAATGTTAGTAGAAGATGACGACTAGGACGAGGAAGAAGTGGAGCCAGAGAATGAGGATGATCCTATCTCCAACCTCAACAGTGATCTTAATGAAGATTAGAGTCGCCTAGTGACTAGTATGTTAACACGCTGCGAGCCTAATAAGTGATCAAATTGGTGATGTCATGTTGCGAGAATGAATTATTATGCCTCTGTTTTTGTTGTATGAATTTAAGATTCTCTCTAGTAATTTCAGATGGGCATGATTATACAATTCATCTGCAATCTCTTGATGTCATCTAATAATCACTTATTGTTGCAACTTTGTAGATGACTTGCACTCATGCTGGAGCAGGCAGCAGCCAAGAGGGCAATGACGGTGACTTACCACCACCGCCACTGCCATCTGCTAGTGAGTTCTTTGCCCAATTCTTGGGAAGCCAAAGGACTATGGAGGAAGCCCTGCGCCTCATTGTGTAGAACACGGCTTGTGCCCACCCACAGCAACAGGGGTCTAAGCCAAACCAGTACAGCACCTTCAAGGATTTTCTAGATACCAAGCCTCCTATCTTCAAGGTGGTAGAGGAACCGCTCCAAGCGAACGAGTGGCTCAACACTATTGAGCAAAAGTTCCGTCTGCTGAGGGTTACCGAGCACTAGAAGGCTGAGTATGCGTCCCATCAGTTGTAGGGACTGGTAGGGATTTGGTGGACCCATTTCCTGTCCTCCTTACCTACCAATGCACAAGTCATGTGGGAGCAATTCAAATTAGCCTTTAGGGGACATCACATTCCCCTAGGGCTAATGCATATGAAGGCGACTGAATTTATGAGGCTCACATAAGGGACGAAGACACTTACTGAATATATGCATGCTTTCAACAACATATCTAGGTATGCCCTAGGTTTTGTTGACACTAAAGAAAAGAAGATAGAAACCTTCAAGCGAGGTCTTGGCACTAAGTTGATGAAGACTATGGCCAACTCCAAGTGCACCACCTACAACGAGTTCATCAGTGATGCATTGACTCAGGAAAACCAAAACAATCTGCATATGGCAGCAAAGAGCCACAAGAGGGTAGCTGAGGTGGGTGCCATAGGATCTTCATAGTCTAGATCTCTAGTGGTAGCTAGACCACCATTTTGACCACCTGCACCCAAGTTCTGACCTCAGAAGGTATTCCATAAGGCGTTCACTGTAACACCCCCGGTGTTACATTGTACTATTTTTGCTAAAACGCTGCATGAGCATCATACTTATGTGCAATAGTGTGTCACATGAAGTATAAATCAATGTTCGACACTTGAAACGTTTATCCAAAACAAGAAACAAATGTTACATTTTATGTCGCATAATATCATTTAGTATTCTAAGCGAATTTTTATCGAACAAAAATGCTATAGCACGTTTATGCGAACTTTGATAGAGTTTGTAGTATGTACTTCATAGGCGATGATGAAATAGGTGTGGTCGAGGATGAGGTTCTCTAGCTAGTATACCCAGTAGGTCAGAATTGGAATTCGACGTGAAACCGTTCGAAGTTTAAGTCATTTCGTATAAGTTTGAAAATGGGTCGATGAAGCCATGTTCGGCAAATTTTGTAGAGCGACCGGGTTAAGAAGGGGCAAGATGTTTTGGCACGATTGGCTAGCCTTAGGTACCCTTTTCCATGTAGAACAATTGGTTTGGCAGTTGTAGCATTCAGGTTTGAGTTTTGGGCCACTTTAAAAAGCGTGCACAGCACATGGTCCATCTCTGGGCACGGTCACCACCCTCTGCTTGGCCTGGCACCGCTGCTGGCTTGCAAGCGTGTGCTGCCACACTAGCCACATTCCCATTGCCATGCCTGTGCATGTACACACGCGCATGGCCCTTACACTGCGAGGACGGCCGCCTGCCACCACACGCTGGCGCACAGCTAGCATCGCCGCTGCTACTATGCCGCGTCCTGGACGCTTGCCCATGCCCTACCCTCGCACACGTCGGCTAAGCCACTGGGTCCTATGCTATAGCTCATGCTGCCATGGTTGCATGACACACCACGCACACACGCACGCGCACTGCGCTGGTAGACCGGCTGCTCTGTCCGTAGTTGCATCTACTTGCGCCTTTCTGCTCGCCACCACTTGCCGAGCTAGTGTCGCCACTCGCTAGGTGCGCTCATGAGCACCGCCTGCATGGCACTATTGCCATTGACGCTACACAGTTGCACGCATGTAGGATGACCACCTGCTCTGCTTTCCCTTAGGCGTCAACGTTGCACTATTCCATTTCCTTGGTCGACGCCGCCTGCAGTGACACAGTGTCAAGCTTCATCGGCTTGCATGTTTTGGCCATGTAGCCAGCCGCATAGAGCACACCTCGTGGTTCCCCTTGGCTCATGTACACTTGTACCTTGCATTGATAGCCACGACAGTGCCGAGCCAGGCCATGCCTAACTCCCCTGTCTTCGCTGTCGCCATGGCCAACGGGTTGTTTCCTTTGATTCGCCATCATGGCAGCGCCATGATCCAATTAGTCATGTTCTCAGCTCTGCTAGGTAGCCAGCAGCCCAACCGACCCCACCTCACTGCCTATAGCGCCACCCTATGCCTCAGTTTGAAGTGCCGCTCCGTCGAGTCCTTAAGACTGGGGTGGCCTGCGCTATCGGCAAGCCACATAACCAAGGCATAGAGTTTCAATTTATTGCACTACTAGCCTCTCCTCCAACTGCTTATCACACTGCTCACCATGGTCAAAGCTCTACCACCATATAGCATTCCCTGACGTGGCCGTTTTGGTTTAGGCCATCTCTAGATGAACCACCGCATCGTAGGGTTTCATGGTGAGTCACTAGAGCTCACTAGCTACCTATTTTGCCCCAACTTCGCTGTCATTCACCAGAACGCCATTGTCGCGGCTGCAGGACCTCTGCCACCATGGTCAGACTGTGCTGCTATGTATCGGCTCGTGTTTCCTTTGCTCAGAGCGTTGTGTTCGCTCCTAGGTAAGAGTTGGCTCGGTAGCTAGGGAGGGGGAGGTTGGCTGTGGCCAGCACAGCCGCCCGGTGCCCGCGCCGTCGTGCCAGTGCACACACGGATCCCGAGGGACATTACCATGGCAAAGAAGAGAAAGGAGAGGGTGGTAGATGTAAAACCTATGACTCAGCATAATAGTGCTTGGGTTAGTTCTGCTAATAAGGGAAATAGCGGGGGCTTTTCGCTAATGCGCCAGACATGCGCGGCTCCGCTGTGGGCCGCCTACGTTGGGCCATGTCACGCGATGTAGTGTGGCCGCGTCGGTGGTGGCATGCGTGCGTGGGCGGGAAGCCGAATTGGGCCGAGCCGGTGCTAGCGTGGGCCGCAAAGTAGGAAGCAGTTTCATCTTTCCAGTGAATTTGTTAATGCTTATTCAATTTAGTTTTCAAGTTGAACTTTGGTAATTTGTAGTAAATTGTGTAGTGGTCCAAAAATAGTGAGACTAATTTTGTTAGGTTCACAAAAATACCATCTACTTGTTAATACAGTTAGGTTGCAGTTAGCTATGACAAGGATTGAGTCATAAATATAAAACTAGAGTGCTAATATTATATAGGTTAATATTTCTAGGAATATTTGTGGAAAATTGGTGATAGCTATAGATATAAAAATTTTATAGTAGGCTTGCTAGGTTGGTAGGTACTTGCTGTAAAATTTGTAGCCCTAGGGTAGGTTGATAAGTATAGTAGCTATTATCCTTGCTTTATTGTATATAGCGTAAATCAGCATTAGGAGTAAGGATAGCTATAGTTGCAATAATGATAAATGCCATACTTCATACTTGTTGTTGATAGCAATAGATAACTTAATACCATGGTCGGTAGCACTAGCATAGTAGTTAGACAGAGGTACTTTATTTTAAGAGCTACTGTTGCTAGATTACTAAGTATTACATCATCATTTCATGCATGTAGATCATGAGCTGGTAGAATCCATGCCCGTCGATGAACAGGAGTACGACGAGGTCATCGAGGAGTATGAGGAAGAGATCCTCATGCAGGAAGGAGCCCAGGAGCCATTTGGTGCTGACCCTACTGGCCCATCGCCTGCCCAAGGCAAGCCCTGGTGCATAACCTCTATTTTTAATGATCACTGAATATATATATGTGATATGCATTTAAGTTATAGGCATTTTATGGAAACTACCTGCATAAATATATCTACCCTTGAGTCCTACTAGTATAGGTCGAGTAGCTGCTATGCTCGAGATATCGGTAGCATGAGTAACCTGCCATTACTCGCAAATAGGTGATGAAATATGATCACTCATGATAAAAGGGTGAAAGGAAAATGGTGACCAGGCAAGGATATGGTTTGGGTACTGGTGGATGTAAGGGTTTGTGTTCTGCGGCCAATAGGGAATGACTTGGTTACACTTTTCCCTGTCTGTGTCGATTAAGGACTAGTCGTTGCAATCAACGCTAGGCAAGTCATAGATCTATTGTCCCGAGCGCATACTTGGGTTTGGGCGTAGGGAAGACTTGTTGCTCTCTTGTTGTGGATTCAGCTCTTTCCTGACCGACTAATTGGAGGCGGAGATAGTGGATGTCATGGCACCACACTGAGTCTGGGACTCGGGAGTGGGGGCTTGGAGTCCAAGTTTGGATAGGGACTTGGACACCTGGGACAGGAGAGTGATGGGTTAGTCCTCCTTGTGCCTAGGGTACAAGTGAGGCATGTGTTTTTGGGGCACCCAGCTGGGCACATTGGTTCATGAATCACCGTCAACTCAGTACGACTTGTCTTAACTCTAGCGTCGTAGTAAGAACTAAAAGATGGAAGGTGATGAAATGGAACTGATTGCTCAACTCTTGCTTGAAAGTAGAATAGGTGCTTATATAGACTGCATAGATAATAACTTAACGTGGCCAATAATAACAACCTAAATAAGGACTTATTACTAGTATTGCTTTCTGCTAAAATAAACCAGCAAGCCATAAAGCTTCTCATATTCCTTGGAGTCAGGAATTTACTCCCACTAGTTGGGTAAGTCTTGTGAGTACATTGTGTACTCAGGGTTTATTTACCCCTGTTGTAGGTGATGCATGAGAAGTACCTTGTGTGGAGGATGTTTCTGGTGGGCTCAGACAGATCCTCATCCCTATCGCTAGATGTTTATTTTTAAATTCTGTTGTTTATCATTCCGCACTCTGATATTTGGTATTATAATAATATACTTTTTAAGAAACTCTAATGTATGAAATGGACAAGTATTGTAACTCGTTCTCATTATTGGATCCTTGGGAAAAATGTGGATCTTTTGGGTTCTCCGTTGGGGTGTGCCCGACGAATACCGCACATTGTAGCTTGCTTTGAGGGTGCTTAGTGTTTGGTGAAAGATGAGCGCCTCAGTAAGTGTGCTATTTTGGGCGGTTCTGCCACAGTTGGTACCAGAGCCAATAATGGTCACGAGTTTCATCATTCTTTTTCAAAACTAAAAATGTGACCAACAAAAGCTTTGTGAAAAGTAGGTTGCGATTAAGTTAAGTTAAATAAGTATAAGCCCTAGCAATATGGTCTATCTAGGATAGCGGCACTAGTTTTATCTAATTGATTTTCTACAGGTACACTAACTCATGTTGCGTAAGAAATCGCTTAGTATACGGAAAGTGAGTGTGTGATGTGCCAAAAAGTTTTACGAATACTGCTATATTCCGGCTTGAGTGAACATATAGGCCGAAGCATGCATCATAATAATAGCATCTTACTCAAATTGAAATCCCCCCTTCATGTATAATTGAGTTAGTAAATTGATAGGACTAACTAAAGGAATGCTTTAATAATTGTGATGTCATTTCTCTAATCCCTTGATTCTAAATGGGAGGGTGTTCTAATGGATGGTTCATATCTCTTACAGATGAATCTAAGGTCTGGACGCGGGAGCACCAGTGCGGGGGTGGCTCACAGTCTTGGCGAGGGCCACGGCGAGAGTGGTTGGGCCCATGAGCCCAACGAGTAGAGCCATGGGGCTCCACTTATGGCTCCTCCACCACTGCCACCTCTGATGACTCATGCTGAGATGATGGAGGAGTTGTTGGTTGCTTGTCGTGAGTCAGCACATGCCATGGAGATCATGGCACAAGCTATCGCGGGCCTCGCCCGTGGAGGCCACGAGGGCAATGGTGGGAACGGGGGTGGTGTCCGCTGTCCTAAGGGACCGTCCTCTTACCAAGACTTCCTCAAGACTCACCCACCCACCTTCACCCTGTCTGATGAGCCCCTAGATGCAGAGCATTGGCTTCACATTCTAGAGCAGAAGTTTCTGATGCTCGACATGGCCGACGAGCAGAAGGTGCGCTTTGCAGCACAGCAGCTTTTGGGGGCTACAAGTGCATGGTGGGGTACCTTCCATGCCATGGAGCAGCCTAATCATCCGATAACCTAGCAAGAGTTCACCACCGCATTCCGAGAGTTCTTTATCCCTGCTGGTGTCATCAACTAGAAGGTGACTGAGTTCCTAGAGCTGCTCTAGGTGAGTATGATAGTGATAGACTCTGTGAATAAGTTTAATCACTTGGCCCCATATGTTGGCATTCATGTGGACACTGACGACAAGAAGAAGGACAACTTCTTTTGTGGTCTCTCTCCCATCCTTCAGGAGAAGCTGTACACGGTGAACTATCAGACCTTCGAGGCATTGATGAATGCCACCATTGCCATGGAGAGTTTTCATCAGGAGTCCTAGGCTAAGTGGAAGAGGAAGCGGGTGGCTACGGGGTCTTCTAGCCACCCTCGCACTTAGAAGGTATAGGTTGTCCGATAGGGGCCCTATCAGTCATTAGGCGGGCTTTCGTTTTGGTGGCCCCATCAGACTTCTCAAACTTCCTCCACACAGTACCGTGCACCCCCACGGCTGGTGCAGCCCCAGCAGTCTTAGGGACAATAGGTCCCACCTCATCAGGGGTTTGGGAACAAGCCAGGTGCTTGCTTCAAGTGTGACAAAGATGGCCACTATGCCCTAGCTTATCCCTAGAACCAGCTAGCTCAGTCTACTCAACCATCAGTGAACTCCAGGCTTATCAAGAGGACCATAATCAAGAAGAAAGTGCCTAGCAGATCCAGCCAGGTGCATTTCACAGATGCTGAATAGATTTTGTAGCAGGAGCCGGTGATGGCTGGTATGTTTACCATCGACTCCCATCCAGCTTATATGTTGTTCGATTCTGGTGCATCACATTCCTTTATGAGCATGGGGTTTGTAGAGTGGCACAACTTACCACTTATGGCTATACCTTATGCCTATAAGATTCATATGGCGGGTTCGCAAATGTTCATCAATACCAGCACAGATACAGTAAGTTTGGTATTAGCCACCCACACTTATTGCCTTCAGTTCATGGTAATACCTAGGCAAGGCATTGATGCTATTCTTGGAATGAACTAGTTGTGGGTGTATGTGGTAGTCTTGGATATGAAGAGAAGTATGGAGTTATGACTTCCTTCTTCTAAGGATAGGATGTCTCTTACTGTACCCACAGATCCAGTCTTACCTGTTGCTGCTCATGCTGAAGCCTCTCCTGATCTTACCTCCATTCTGGTAGTATGTGAGTTCCTAGATGTTTTCCCTAAAGATCTTCCTAGGTCACCACCGGACAGAGAGGTAGAATTCTCCATTGAGCTAAAGCCTGGTACTGCCCCTATCTCCAGACGCCCGCACCGCATGGCTCTAAGGGAACTAGCAGAGATGAAGAAGCAGCTGGAAGAGTTGATGGACAAAGGTTTCATCCATCCTAGTTCTTCACCATGGGGTTGCCCAGCCATTTTTGTGAAGAAGAAGGATGGTACTCTATGGATGTGTGTGGATTACCGCCCCCTTAATGCAGTGACAGTTAAGAATAAGTATCCTTTACCCTGCATAGATACTTTGTTTGACCAGCTGGCTGGTGCCAAGGTGTTCTCGAAGATTGATCTCCGATCAGGCTACCACCAGATCAAGATCAGGCCACATGATATACCAAAGATAGCTTTCTCTACTAGGTATGGGCTCTATGAGTACCAAGTGATGTCTTTTGGTCACACCAATGCTCATGCCTTCTTCATGTACCTGATGAATTCAGTTTTCATGCCGGAGTTGGATAAAGTTGTGGTAGTTTTCATTGATGACATACTGATCTATTCCAAAAATGATGAAGAGCATGCTCGACACCTTTGGATAGTACTAACTGGACTAAGGGAGCACAAGTTGTATGCTAAATTTAGCAAGTGTGAATTTTGGTTAGATCAAGTGCAGTTTTGGGGGCATGTGTTGACACCTGAAGGTGTTTTTGTAGATCCCAGCAAGGTGCAAGATGTGTTGGATTGGAAGTCTCCCAAGTCTATTTATCAGATTTATTAGTTCCTTGGCCTCGCTGGGTACTACCGGCATTTCATCTCGGATTTCTCCAAGATAGCACAGCCAATGACCAAGCTACTCCAAAAAGAAGCCAAGTTTGACTGGAGCCCAGCTTGTGAAGAAGCTTTCCAAGCTCTGATGACTTTTCTAACCACTGCTCCTATGTTGGCCCAACCAGATATTGATAGGCCCTTTAATGTATATTGTGATGCCTCGAAGATGGGGTTAGGTGTGTGCTTATGCAAGATGGGCGTGTGATAGCTTATGCTTCGTGCTAACTAAAAAAGCATGAAGTAAATTACCTCACTCATGATTTAGAGCTGACTGCTGTGGTCCATGCTCTAAAGCTTTAGAGGCACTATCTATTGGGCAACAAAGTGCATATCTTTACATATCACAAGAGCCTCAATTATATTTTCACTCAGTCTGAGCTGAATATGAGGCAAAGGAGATGGTTAGAATTGATAAAGGACTATAACTTGGAAGTCCATTATCACCCAGGAAAGGCCAATGTTGTAGCTGATGCTTTGAGCCAAAAGTCACATCAGGATGAGGAAACACCTTCATCTCTCAACCATGCAGAGGTATTAGCTCACATTGCAGTGACCTTAGAATTATTGGAGCAGATTATTCAGGAGCAAAAGGAAGACCCCAAAGAGATTCCTCATATCAGGAAGTTGATGGCTAAAGGGCGTGGCCCTCACTTTAGTGCTGGTGAACATGGAGTGGTGAGATATAAGGATAGACTGGTGGTTCCATCCAATGAGGAGCTAAAGAGGAAGATTTTGAATGAAGCCCATCATTCAAAGTTGTCTATCCATCCTGGCAGCAATAAGATGTATCATGATTTACGCCATTTATACTGGTGGTCCAACATCAAGCAGGACATCACCCGGCATGTCATGGAGTGCGACACTTGTGGTAGAGTTAAGGCAGATCATATGCGTACTCTAGGATATCTACAGCCCTTGCCCATTCCTGTTTGGAAGTGGGAAGATATTTCCATGGATTTCATTGTGGGTTTACCCCGCACAACCAAAGGCTATAACTCTATCTGGGTTATTGTGGATTGCCTCACCAAGTCAACTCATTTCCTCCTAGTGAATGCTAAATATTCTGCTAGACAGTATGCCGAGTTGTACTTGGACTAAATTATCACTCTACATGGAGTTCCCCTCACTATCATCTCTGATAGGGGATCAATTTTTGTCTCTTGCTTCTGGGAGCAACTCCAGGAGTGCCTTGGGACTAGCCTTCTCCGTAGTTTAGCCTATCACCCCCTAGACTAATGGCCAAACTGAAAGGGTAAATCAAGTGCTCGATGATATGTTAAGAGCTTGTGCCATTTCTTCCCATGAGAAGTGGGATGCCTGCTTAAAGCTAGCAGAATTCTCTTACAATAATAGCTACCAAGAAAGCATCTGTATATTGCCATTTGAAGCTCTCTACAGAAAGAAATGTTGGACGCCACTTAGTTGGGTTGAAGTGGGAGATCGTGGATACTTTGGGCCAAAATTTATCAAGGAGGCTCGTGAGCAAGTCGTTCATATTTAGAGTCATCTGAAGGCAGCTTAGAGCCGATAGAAAGCCTATGCAGACAAGCGTAGAAGGCCTTTGGAGTTTGAAGTTGGAGATTATGTGTACCTCAAGGTGTCTCCTATGAGAGGGGTGCATCGGTTTGGTATCCATGGCAAGCTACCTCCCCGATATGTGGTTCCTTACAAAATCTTGAAGCACTGTAGTCCAGTTGATTACCGTCTACAGCTTCTAGATATCTTATCTGTAGTACACAATATGTTCCATGTATCACAATTGAAGAAATGTTTATGGGTTCTGATGAAGATGTGGAAATTGAAGGACTTCCTCTCCAGCCGGATTTGACTTATGTTGAGCACCCTGTAAAAATCCTGGATGAGAAAGAAAGAGTAACTAGGAACAGTGTGGTAAAGTTTTACAAAGCTGCAGTGGCAAAACCATTCCGAGGATGAAGCCATGTGGGAGCAAGAGAGTTACCTATTGAAGCATTACCCCCATCTTCTCTCTGGTTCTGATAGTTAGTTGTTGCGTCGAAATGTAATTTCTATCTCCTCCTCACACTGCGCACACGAAATCTTGGGTCAAGATTTTGTTTTAGGGGGATAGATTTGTAACACCCCCAGTGTTACATTGTACTGTTTTTGCTAAAACGCTGCATGAGCATCATACTTCTGTGCAATAGTGTGTAACATGAAGTATAAATCAATGTTTGGCACTTGAAACATTTATCCGAAACAAGAAACAAAAGTTACATTGCATGTCGCATAATATCGTTTAGTATTCTAAGCGAATTTTATCGAACAAAAATGCTATAGCACGTTTATGCGAAGTTTGATAGAGTTTGTAGTATGTACTTCGTAGGTGACAATGAAATAGGTGTGGTCGAGGACTGAGGTTCGCTAGCTAGTATACCTAGTAGGCTGGCATTGGAATTCGACACAAAACCGTTCGAAGTTTAAGTCATTTCATGTAAGTTTGAAAAGGGGTCGACGAAGCCATGTTTGGCAAATTTTGTAGAGCGACCAGGTTAAGAAGGGGTGAGATGTTTTGGTACAATTGGCTAGCCTTAGGTACCCTTTTTCCATGTAGAACAACTGGTTTGGCGGTTGTACCATTTGGGATTGAGTTTTGGGCCACTTTAAAAAGCATGCACGACACATGGTCTATCTCGGGGCGTGGTCACCACCCTCTGCTTGGCCTAGCACCGCTGCTGGCTTGCCAGCGCGTGCTGCCATGCTAGCCGTGTTCCCACTACCACGCCTGTGCGTGTACGCACGCGCATGGCCCTTACGTTGCGAGGACAGCCACCTACCACCACACGCTGGCGGGCAGCTAGCATCGTCGTTGCTGTCGTGCCATGTCCTAGATGTCTACCCATGCCCTACCCTCGCATGCGTCGGCTAAGCCATCGGGTCCCGTGTTGTAGCTCATGCCGCCATGGCTACATGGCACACCAAGCACACACGCACGCGCACTGCGCCAGTAGACCGCTGCTCTGTCCATAGTTGCGTCTACTTGCGTCTATCCGCTCGCCACCACTTGTCGAGCTGGTGTCTCCACTCACCAGGCACGCTCACGAGCACCGCCTATGTGGCACTATTGCTGCTAATGCCACGTAGTTGCACACGCATAGGACGGCCGCCTGCTCCACTTTCCCTTAGGCGTCAACGTTGCACTGTTGCATTTCCTTGGCCGGTGCCGCCTGTAGTGACGCAGTGACAATCTTCGCCAGCTTGCATGTTTGGCCATGCGGCCAGCGCACCTAGAGCACGCCTCTGTGGTTCCCCTTGGCTCGTGTACACTTGTACCTTGCATTGACGGACACGACAGGGCTGGGCCAGGCCATGCCTAACTCCCCTGTCTCCGCTATCGCCATGGCCGGCAGGCCGTTTCCTTCGATTCGCCATCATGGCAGCATCGTGATCCAATTAGTCATGTTCTCAACTCCGCTAGGTAGCCAGCAGCCCAACCGACCCCACCTCGCTGCTTGTAGCGCCACCCTGTGCCTCAGTTTGAAGTGTTGCTCCGCTGTGTCCTTAAGACTGGGGTGGCCTGCGTCATTGGCAAGCCATGTAACCAAGGCATACCATTTCAATTCATTGCATTACTAGCCTCTCCTCCAGTTGCTTATCACCCTACTCACCATGGTCAAAGCTCTACCACTGTATAGCATTCCCTGCCACGGCCGCGCCATCGCCATGAGCCGCCGCACCACCTGGGCGCACACGGCCAGTTCAGTTCGGGCCATCTCTGGACAAACCACCTCATCGTAGGGTTCCATGGTGAGTCACTGGAGCTCACTAGCTACCTATTTTGCCCCACCTTCGTTGTCATTCACTGGAACACCATTGCCATGGCTACAGGACCTTTGCCACCGTGGTCAGACCATGCTACTATGTCCTAGCTCGTGTTTCCTTCGCCCGGCACGTCACGTTCGCTCCTAGGTAAGAGTCGTCTTGGTAGCTAGGGAGGGGGAGGTCGGCTGTGGCCGGGCCGGCCGGTGCGCGCACAGGTGTCGGGGGACATCCCCGTGGTGAAGAAGAGAAAGGAGAGGGTGGTAGATGTAAAACCTATGACTCGGCATAATAGTGCTTGGGTTAGTTCTGCTAATAAGGGAAATAGCGGGGGCTTTTTTGCTAATGCGCTGGACGCGTGCGGCTCCACTGTGGGCCGCCTGCGCTGGGCCACGTCACACGATGTAGTGTGGGCCACACCGGTGGCGGTAAGCACACACGGGCGGGAAGCCGGATTGGGCCAAGCCGGTGCTAGCGTGGGCCGCGAAGTAGGAAGCAGTTTCATCTTTCCAGTGAATTTGTTAATGCTTATTCAATTTAGTTTTCAAGCTGAACTTTGGTAATTTGTAGTAAATTGTGTAGTGGTCCAAAAATAGTTAGACTAATTTTGTTAGGTTCACAAAAATACCATCTACTTGTTAGTATAGTTAGGCTTGTAGTTAGCTATGACAAGGATTGGGTCATAAATTCAAAACTAGAGAGCTAATATTATGTAGGTTAATATTTATAGGAATATTTGTGGAAGATTGGTGATAGCTATAGATATAAAAATTTTATAGTAGGCTTGCTAGGTTGGTAGGTACTTGCTGTAAAATTTGTAGCCCTAGGGTACATTGATAAATAGAGTAGCTATTATCCTTGCTTTATTGTATATAGCGTAAACTAGCATTAGGAGTAAGGATAGTTGTAGTTGCGATAATGATAAATGCCATATTTGATACTTGTTGTTGATAGCAATAGATAACTTAATACTGTGGTCGGTAGCACTAGCATAGTAGTTAGACAGAGGTACTTTATTTTAAGAGCTGCTGTTGCTAGATTACTAAGTATTGCATCATCATTTCATGCATGTAGATCTCGAGCTGGTAGAATTCATGCCCATCGATGAACAGGAGTACGATGAGGTCATCGAGGAGTACGAGGAAGAGATCCTCGTGTAGGAAGGAGCCCAGGAGCCATTTGGTGCTGACTCTACTGACCCATCGCCTTCCCAAGGCAAGCCCCGGTGCATAAACCCTATTTTTAATGATCATTGAATATATATATATGTGTGTATGTGTGTGATGTGCATTTAAGTTAGAGGCATTTTATAGAAACTACCTGCATAAATATATCTACCCTTGAGTCCTACTAGTATAGGTCGAATAACTGCTATGCTCAGGATATCGGTAGTGTGAGTAACCTGCCGTTACTCGCAAATAGGTGATAAAATATGATCACTCATGATAAAATGGTGGAAAGGAAAATGGTGACCGGGCAGGGATATGGTTTGGGCACTGGTGGGTGTAAGGGTTTGTGTCCTGTGGCCAACAGGGCATGACATGGTTATACTTTTTCCCTGTCCATGTCAATTAAGGACCGGTCGTTGCAATGGACGCTAGGCAAGTCATAGATCTATTGTCCCAAGCACATACTTGGGTATAGGCGTAGGGAAGACTTGTTGCTCTCTTGTCGTGGATCTGGCTCTTTTTAGACCGACTTATTGGAGGCGGAGATGGTGGAGGTCCTAGCACCACACTGAGTCCGAGACTCTGGAGTGGGGGCATGGAGTCCAAGTTTGGATGGGGACCTAGACACCCGAGACAGGAGAGTGATGGGTTAGTCCTGCTTGTGCCTAGGGTACAAGCAGGGCGTGTATTTTTGGGGCACCCAGCTAGGCACATTGGTTCACAAATCACCACCCAGTCGGTACAACTTGTCTTAACTCTAGCGTCGTAGTAAGAATTGAAAGATGGAAGGTGATGAAATGGAACTGATTGCTCAACTCTTGCTTGAAAGTAGAATAGGTGCTTATATAGACTGCATAGATAATAACTTAACACGACCAACAATAACAACCTAAATAAGGACTCACTATTAGTATTGCTTTCTGCTAAAATAAATTAGCAAGCCATAAAGCTTCTCATATTCCTTGGAGTCAGAAATTTATTCCCACTAGTCGGGTAAGTCTTGTGAGTACATTGTGTACTCAGGGTTTATTTACCCCTATTGCAGGTGATGCATGAGAAGTACCTTGCATGGAGGATGTTTCTGGTGGGCTCAGACGGATCCTCATCCCTATCGCTAGATGTTTATTTTTAAATTTCGCTTTTTATCATTTCACACTCTGATATTTGGTATTGTAATAATGTACTTTTTAAGAAACTCTGATGTATGAAATGGACAAGTATTGTAACTCATTCTTATTATTGGATCATTGGGGAAAATGTAGATCTTTCGGGTTCTCCCTTGGGGTGTGCCCGACGAATACTGCCCGTTGTAGCTTGCTTTTGAGTTGCTTAGTGTCTGGTGGAAGACGAGCTCCTCCGTAAGTGTTCTATTTTGGGTTGTTCTGCCACATTCACCATTGCCTTACCCAAGGCGAATGGAGGGCAAGGAAGCTCCATAGGACCCAAGAACAATCAACCTTGCTTGAACTATAATCGAGTAGGTCATTGGGCCAAGGAATGTCCCCATCCTAAGAAGATCAGCAATCAGAACCAAGGAAATCAGAGGCAGTCAAATCCTAAGGCACGTCATGGATACGTGCATTATACTACTATTGAAGAGGTTCCTGCGGGAGAAGTTGTCACTGCCGGTACATTCCTGGTTAACAAGCATCCTACAATTGTTTTATTTGATTTGGGAGCTTCTCATTCATTTATGAGCCAAGCATTTGCATCTAGTCATGATCAGAAAATAGTTGAGGTGAGCAAGGGTGGTTATAGTATAAATTCTGCTGGGGCCACTATCTCTACAAGTAAGATGGTTAAAAATATGCACATCTCTATACAAGGGAGGGAGTACACAACAGGTCTGATAATATTGCCTGGATTATCTATAAATGTGATCTTAGGCATGAATTGGAAGAAACATCATGGTGTTCTCATTGACACTAGCACTCAGACAGTTATATTGAGAGAGCCGAAGGGAGGTAATGCTTTCCTAGCACCACTTTCCCACAACTTTGAACTCCAGAACTTGTCATGTGCTATCCAAGCCACTACCCTATGTGATATCCTAGTGGTTTGTGAGTTTCCTGATGTATTCCCAAATGAGTTACTAGGTTTACCACCAGATATGGATGTGAAATTTATGATTGAGTTAGTGCCAGGTATGACACCTATCTCAAGAAGACCCTATAGGATGCCATCAAATGAGTTAGCAGAACTTAAAATTCAGTTACAAGAACTATTGGACAAAGGTCTCATTCAACCCAATTCATCTCCATGGGGATGTCCAGCTTTGTTTGTGCAGAAGAAGGACAAGTCCTTGAGAATGTATGTGGATTATAGGCCACTTAATGTTGTGACCATCAAAAATAAGTATCCTTTGCCTCGCATCAACATCTTATTTGATCAGTTGGCAAAAGCAAAGGTATTCTCTGAGATTAACTTAAGGTCAGGTTATCATTAGATAAAGATCAGGCTAGAGGATATACCTAAAACCGCTTTCTCCACTAAGTACGGCTTGTATGAGTATTTGGTCATGTCTTTTGGACTGACGAATGCTCATGCCTACTTTATGTACTTGATGAATTCAGTATTCATGCCCAAGCTCGATAAGTTCATGGTTGTTTTTATCGATGATATTTTGATTTATTCAGAGGATGAGGCAGATCATGAAGAGCATCTGAGAATTGTTCTGTCTAGATTAAGGGAACATAAGTTATATGCCAAGTTTAGCAAGTGCAAATTCTGGTTGAGTAAAGTACCTTTCTTGGGTCACATCTTATCAAGGGATAGAATTTCTATAGACCCATCAAAAGTACAAGAGGTCATGGATTGGAAGGCCCCGACTTTGGTTCATAAAGTTAGGAGTTTTCTAGGGTTAGCAGGATATTATCATCGTTTCATTCTGGAATTCTCCGAGATAGCTAAGCCCATGACTAAACTCCTTCAGAAAGATGAAAAGTTCAATTGGACACCAGAATGTAAAATAGTTTTTCACACCCTAAGGACCTGTTAACTACAGCTCCTGTTTTAGCACAACCTAACATTGAGAAGCCTTTTGATGTGTTTTGTGATGCATTGGGTATAGGTTTGGGGTGTGTGCTCATGCAAGAAGGAAGAGTGATTTCCTATGCTTCTCGGCAGTTGAGAAAATATGAAGTCAACTACCCTACACATGATTTAGAGCTTGCAGCAGTTGTTCATGCATTAAAGATATGGAGACATTATTTATTGGGCAATGTATGTCATATATATACTGACCACAAAAGTCTCAAATATATCTTTACCCAACCTGAGCTGAACATGAGATGGTGAAGATGGCTAGAGCTGATTAAGGACTATAATTTAGAAGTGCACTACCATCTAGGGAAAGCCAATGTTGTGGCCGATGCACTTAGTCGGAAGTCTCATTGCAACACTGTGGAAGCATTGTTGGAAGATGGATTTAATTTGCTACATCGTGTTGTACTGCATAATATCACTATCAGTTGTTCACTTGAGAGCAAAATCATAGAACTATAGAAGACAGATGTAGGTATATTTCACATCAAGAGAAAGATGCAAGAGTAAGAAACCAAGCATTTCAGATTAGATGAAAGGGGTGTGCTATGGTTTGAGGACCGACTTGTGGTACCGAAAGACCATGAGCTTAGAAATCAAATTTTAGATGAAGCTCATTCGTCCAAGTTGTCTATCCATCCGGGTAGTAGTAAAATGTATCAAGATTTGAAAACCCATTTTTGATGGACCAAGATGAAGTAGGAAATCACCGCCTATGTCGCTAGGTGCGATAACTGCAGTAGAGTAAAAGCTGTTCATATGAAATCTGCAGGATTACTTCAGCCATTGCCTATTCCAGGTTGGAAATGGGAGGAAATCAGTATGGACTTTATCATAGGCCTTCCGTTGACATAACAAGGTCATGATTACATATGGGTTATTGTAGATCGTCTCACCAAGTCAGCATATTTTATACCGGTGAACACCAGATATTTAGCTGGGAAGTACGTTGAGTTGTATGTTTCTCAGATTGTGGGACTACATGGGGTACCTAGAACTATAATCTCAGATCGAGGACCATAGTTTATTGCTCGTTTCTGGGAACACTTGCACTAGGCTTTGGGGACTAAGCTAATCAGACTTCCGGATAGACTGAGCGAGTGAACTAGATCTTAGAAGATTTGTTGAGAGCTTGTGTTATATCTTCCAAGGGTTCATGGGAGAAATGGTTACCTTTGGCTGAGTTCTCCTACAACAACAGTTGTCAGGCAAGCATCAAGATGGCTCCGTTTGAAGCATTGTATGGTAGAAAATGTAGAACTCCGTTGAATTGGGTTGAGCCCGGTGAAAGAAGATACTTTGGCATTGACTTTGTCACTGAAGTTGAAGAACAAGTGCGCACTATCCAACAGCATATGAAAGCAGCTTAGTCAAGACAAAAGAGTTATGCTGATAAAAGGAGAAGACCACTAACTTTTGAAGTGGGAGACTATGTATACTTAAAAGTGTCACCCATGAAAGGAGTACAAAGAGTTGGAGTGAAAAGAAAGCTTGCGCCTAGATATGTAGGGCCATACAAGATTACTGAACGGAAAGGGAAGGTCGCTTACAAGTTACAACTTCCACCAGAGATGAGTGCCATATTTGATGTATTCCATGTTTCTCAGTTGAAGAGATGTCTTCGTGTACCTGAGGAAGCCATTGCACCCACCAACATTAAACTCCAATCAGATTTGACCTATGAAGAGAAACCAATCCGAGTGTTAGAAGAGATGGAAAGAGTAACACGGAGTAAGATCATTAAGTTCTATAAAGTGGTGTGGAATAATCATAGTGAACAATATGCCTTATGGGAATGAGAGGATTACTTACGTGAGGTTTATCCTGCCTTTGTCAAAGAATGGTAGGTCTTGCAAATCTTGGTACGAGATTTTTATAAGGGGGAGGGGCTATAACACCCTAGGTGTTAGGCTTGCATAATTTCACTTGCATTGCATGAGCATGACCATCAAGCATTCATATATAAGCTTCTACATATGAAACACATGGTTGAAACATATGAAACATGCTTGTTATTTTATGTTTTCTTATATGTATGGTTATGATCACTAAAACATCTTAGCTACACTTAGGATGACTAATGGAACAATGTTCATGTAGATCACTTTGTCTAATTAAGCTCCTAAGTGATGATATGCATGTTGACCTGTGAAGTAATTTATGCAACCAATGTATGAAATGCTTGTGTGAAATTAGTAATACACTAAACATGTTTATAAGGTCATTAGGAACAACTTTGGTATTCATGACTAGGGCTAGTTTGGTCACTAAGTCATAGTTCAAGTATTAGTCATCATTTGAATGTAGTATGTTTGACCTAGTTTGAACTATGTGATAGAGACTTTGCATGGATGTGTTCACTAAAGCAAAGTTGTAGTATTTGATGAGAGGAACAACTTTTATTTTTGGGTCATCAGCTAGTTCAGCTCCTAACATGCTTGAAATTGGCTCACAAGAATCAAGATTTCACTATTTTCAACATGGAATTTTGCTAAGTCCTTTTCGCATTTACAGTTTGATAGGCTCCACTTTGAGATGATTTTACTCACTAACCATTTAGAATTAGACCTTGATCCTTAAATAAGAATTGTAGCTGGTATGTAGGTCTACCACTCTTGTTTAGATTGTTTGCTCTTAGGAGCTACGGATTAAGAGTTTGATCGCTAGCAAATCGTGTCATCAGGTCGGCCTATCGAACACTGATGGCTTGATCGGCTTGGCTTCGGTGGCCGACTGACGCCAGCACTTGGCCATCGTGTGGAGGTAATGAGGTTGCGCGTCGCCGCCTGTCTGATCGGCCAGGCCACGTCGAGCCACAGCGCACTACATCGCGCCCTGCACTCGCCCGCTTCCTCCCTACGCTCATATTTCGCTTTCTGCCTCCTCCTTCGCCCACCCGTAGCAGCCATAGCAATGGACAGTGCCGCCGTCGCCATTGTTGGCCACCCCACTCACCTTGCGCCGCATCTCATTGCTTCTCCGCCACCGCAGCAACTTCTTTGTGATCCCAGCATCTCACCGTGCTCACATTGCTCGCTCTCCACGCACGGTAAGGCTTCTGTGCCATGTTCGGCCTCGCCGGTGCTCCACTGCCACACTCCATCATCGTGGCCGCACCGCCTCCGACCGCCATTAGCCATAATAGTTGGTGAGCTAGCTTCGCAGTAGCCTGTAGATGCTTGGCGGAACACTAGATTGAGCCTTCATGGCCAGCTCTAGCGTATCACCACGTCCTTCTCCACCACGCCGCCATGGCCGCCACCGTCGAGCTTAGCTTCGCTAATCCATCCAAATAGCTAGCCTAGTGTGTGCGCCAGGTCTCGGAGGTCACTGTGGTTCTGGTACCGTCGCCGGAGAAGCCGCCGTCGGCGAACTCCGACCGTCCCGCATGTTCCTCTATTTTTGCCATCGCTGACGTGTGGGGTCAACTGAGCTACGGGTCCTGGTTGTCAGTGACTCAGAGCTCAAGGATAGTTCATTTATTTTTAGATTTGATGCAAACTTTAAAAAATGGTAAGTTGAGTTCTAGATGTCCATTTTTGGGTGAACCAAATTTTGTTGTGTTCCTTAGGATGTGTAGTATTTTATAAGAATATGATATGTATAGTTTCTGATATTTTTATTGTGAATTTAAATATGTTTAGATAAATGCTTTTTGAATGTTAGTAAACTTATAAATTACATATCTTGAGCTAGAAAGATGATAAAAATGTGATTCCAATTTTTTCAGTCTTGTGTTGACTTGCTCTAGCTAGGAAAAATATTAAGATTGCAGTAAACTTGATTGAAATATGATCTTTCTATTTATCTATAAATAAATGGTATTTTCTAAGGAAAATTATAGGGACAAAAATATGTAACATATTGCTATATTAATTTTTGTACTTTAGTATGACACTAATAAGAAGCTAGAAAAAATATATAATCTGTTGTTTGACACTTTTCTATCGGGTTTACTATTTTCACTAAAATAACCCTTGCTAGCTTGTCATTTTTACATAGGAGGTTATACATGTCGAAATGGTATGAAATTTTCACAATAGCCTATTGTGAGCACTAGGAAGCTACTGTAATTTAATTAGAAATTATTGCGCAAATTTGGTGTATGTTTGTTATTTACCCTAATTATATAATTAAATTAATAAAGGCATTTAAATAAATAGATTGGGATTGACCATGATATTTTCTATGGTTCTTATGATGCATAGTAACTATTGATGTCAATAGTAAGACTTACAAGCAATTGATTATATGCAACTAACTAATTATCACTTTATAATTCAAATACAAGGCTGTATATATAGTTTTGATTGTGTGGATAATTTCAAGTGGATAATGGTCTTTGCAGTAAAACTTGTTAATAACAAAGTTGTAGACAACTTACTAATCTACCTTGTGTTAAATTTTCGCAGTCATAGGACTTAGAGTTTTAGAGTTCTAGCTATTACAAATTTGCTGTCTGAAATGTTTACTTTCTAGATAGATTGGATTGACTAATTTGTTTGACCTATATAACTATTGAATCACATCAAGAGTATTAAAAGAAAGTTGTAGACAATTTCATAAGCTTTCCTAGAATGTCCATAACCATATGATTTCGATATAAATAACTCTAGTTATGGTTAAAACAAGTAGCTGACTATTTTGTAGTTCGGTAAATGAGTCACATGAGTGTTTGCTTAAGTAATAGAGAAGAGATATGCACCTACTCACTAAATTAGGATGCACTTGTTATTACCTTAATACCATGCTGTTGAAAATGCTTACAAGGATGCATTCATCACTTCTTATCATATTATACTTGTCATCATATATGCATTCACGATATCTTATGTCATATTCATGCATATAGGATAGATCGAGGAGATAACATTGCTGGAATTCAATGAAGAAGAGGAAGGGGACCAACAGGAGATTCCTCAGGCCGCAGCTCCCAAAGAAGAGGAGTAGACTCCAGAACAGCTCCTAGAGTGCCCTAATCACCTGCCCCACTTCTTTTCTAAAAGGCAAGCCCGGGAGCATTCTAAGTCTCCCAGTGTTTTATAAAATATTACTCGAGTCCTTTATGATTGATGCATTAGGTTATAAGAGTTGATTGGAACAACTTGATGCATATAATTTCCTTGTCCAGAAATACACCTTTAACCCTATGTAGGTCCAGGATCGAATATATGCTTAGCCATGCTTAGAGCGGTAGAAGTCGGGTGATTTCCTATCACCTGCAAGATATAGGTGGATACCGAAGCACTGTTGGCTATATTTGCTATCGTGGAAAAGAACCATGGGGTAATGTAAATGGAGACCGAGCGGGATGTCAATAGAGAAGCAACAAGACATGGAGGTCTTGGGTGTGGATCTATCCCCGTCTATGTCGATTAAGGACTGTACTGTTATTCGTGCTACTGACAAGACTGAACTGCATGCCTCTCAATTAGCTGGCCGGATAACTCGTTCTGACCGTGAAGACGAGTAGCTCAACTCAGGCTAAGCCTCATTCTGTTGTGTGCCCTCTGCGAGGAGCGGATCAATAGACCGTGGGCAAGCATGACATGAGCGACCTAGGTTCAAGACCGTGGTTAGGCATGGCTTGAGTGACTTGGCTACCATCAGTCCGTGATTGCGAAGCGTTGTATGAACCCGCAAAATGTGTACCTGAGTTGTACCAAAGGTGACCCAATGGGGGAAGTGTGGGTTTGTGTTAGGAAGAAATTCCTAGCTGGTTGAAATCAATTCGAGTCGTCGTCTCTCCCGGATAATGAGAAACTTGGCTAGTCCCAACATTGTAGTAATGGTATTATGGAAGTTGATGGTTCGGATAAATATGGAATTATTATACCGGCTATGGTTACTATAGTATGCTCTAAAATGATATACCACATGTTTGGCACAGGATAGTTGCTAATCTAGAGATGAATAGCTATAATTAATTTGATGACCAAGTATAATTGTATAACTGAGATAATCGCTTTTTATGCAAAATATTGTCAAGCTACCTCCACTTATACAGCCTTGCATACTCCTTGGAGTCAATTTATTTCTGGTTTATGATGGGTAAGTCTAGCTGAGCACCTTCTCGTACTCAGGGTTTCATTCCTATTGTTGCAGATGGCACTGTATATCACAGATATTGCAAGTACTACTTCTATCCCGTGTGGATGAGGAGTGAGCCTTGGGCAGGTATCTTTAATAATCTCTCTATTATGCTTTTGTGGATTGTGATTATGTGTTGGCACTGTATTTGAACTATGTTGTCAAATGCTACTTTTGAACTTTAATTTGCTTCCACTACTATTTATTAAACTTGGTTTGTAATAACATTATCCGTACTCTGATTATGGAAATGTATCTATGAACTTTATGTAATATGTGACATATATGTTGAATCATGTATGATCTTGGTTGTATGTGGATCGTTTATCGAGACCCGTCGTGGTACTCGATAGACTACCAGGGTTTATATGGGCTCAAGTATGATAGTGCGACCACTTGCGGGCCACCATTGTACTTGTGATCTTATAAATTGGTCGGTTCTGCGATAGTCTTGAGCGACAGGGACTAGATTCCATTCGAACATCCCCGTTAGCAAGCTCATCAAACGTGTCTCTCAAGCCGCAGAGGCAAATGACGTCGCCTCAACCCTTCCGATTGTGAAATACCGTGGATGGGACAATGGTCACAAAAATGAGCCAACCCATGACCGAATCCCCACCACGTGCGAGGGCTCGAGGGAAGTTGGACTTACAAAGAGACCAAGCGCATGGTCACAGAATGATAGCTAAAATGCTAAGGAAGGGGGACGTGCGAGTACGAAAGTAGTTTTGCTATCCCTCTTCGGTCTTCAGCAACATTAGACCCCAGCAACTGTAAGGGGCCGGATCTCACTCAGGGGCTAATAAAGGTTCTGCGCAATAGGAGTCACAATCGTCTCGATCTCATCCAGCTCGGAGGCTTCATAGCTAGGCGCGAAGCTGAGGCTCATTGTCTTCAAGTCAATGCTCTCCGCATAATTAGAGCGGGCAACAGCAAAGGCTTGGGTGATCCTGGCGTGAAAAGCGTCCTCCTCAAGCTGGCACACCCGCGCCATGATGTCTACGGCAGCAGAGGCCAAAAGTGAGCTGGTTCCCTTTGGCCGTACCACCCCTAGGTCATCGAAGACCACCCTGATGGCAGTGCGCAGGAGATCATGCTCATCGCTCTCTACCTGAAGGATTCCCTGTGTCTTGGTCAGCTCCGTGACCAGCCCAATGGAAACGCTCTCGACCTCCAGCCTTTAGGCTACCGCGGTTCTAGGATCGGCCTGGAGGGAGCTAACCTCCTTATGTGCCTCATCGCGCTCTTAGATGGTCTGGTTGCACTCCTCGAGGGGCCATGCCATGCTTCGAGCGAAGTCTCTCCGTAGTCTAGCGTAGCTTGTCCCGCTCCTTGCATAGCCGGCTATCGTCTCGACGTCTAGGCTCGCCCTCTACTATAGGGCCACGGGCCTCTCCCCCACTCCTAGCTTGAGCTCTCGCTCCCTCTCCACCTCCACCTTAGCCAGGAGGTCAAGGGCCTGCTAGCGGGCCTCGGCATCCCACTAGAGCAAGCTCATCCCACTCCTTCTACAATCTGGCGGCCTCCTCCTTATCCCACCATGCCCTATCGGATAGTTCATCAAAGGACTTCTCGGCGTCCTCTGCACCCTGACGCACCTCAGTCTCCCGCTGCCAGGAGACCGGCCACCTCCTCAGGCCAAGAGAGTCAGCTCGGCCACCCGCTGTTGGGCGGCAGCAAGCTAGGCGTTCACATCTCCATGCAGCCAGGCCTCCTCAGTGAGGCTGTCCCATTCCACCTTCTGCTCGTGGAGGAACCAGGATTCTCTCGGCTATGAGCGATAAGGTACTGAAAAGAAGATCAATATCAAAACACCAAATCTCACAGCCATACCCATGAAGGGTCCGAATTACTTCCCTAGGCGATTCTATCTGAATCACACAGGGGCTCGGTGTTGGAGATATGCCCTAGAGGCAATCATAGAGATGATGATATTCCATTGTATCCATGTTTCATATTGTGTTCCTTGAATATCCATTAAAGGCTACTTGAATTGATTTGCAATTATGTGAATTGTATGTGAAACTCTTTACTTGTTTGGTTATTCTAAAGTTGTCCCTAGTCGGAGTTCATGTGAGGACACACATGAATATTAGACTAGTACATGTATTAGCTAATGACTATGTTTCACAAGTCATGGACATGAAGATGTCAAACTAATAATGTGGGCACGTGTACAGACATGTGCTAGGACCGACCCAACATGAGATATAGTTACATAGTTCTCTTTACATGATGTTGTGATGGTTCATCTGATATGATCTTCGTGTGCGTATAGGAGTTGGCATGTCTTGCTAGAGGCCGCTACCAACTATTGGCCGAGTAGAAGTACTCATGTCATGTCTATACGTATGTGAACCTATAGGGTCGCACACTTAAGGGGATGGAAGCCCAATGAGGATCTGATCCAAACTGGACCAAGTTTAGAAGTACTAATGGGCCTCGAACCTAGAGGCCTGTTAGGGACCTCTATATATTGAGGGGTGAGGGCGGCTTAGGGTTTGGACCCTTTTGGCGCAGCAGTTGCTGCTCCATCTTCCACACCCAGTAGCTGTTCATCTCCCAAGCCCTCACTGAGTTGCACTCGTGGATCTAGCAGTCCAGCTTGCGACGCTTCCTCTCTACACGTGTGGATACCTTGGAGGTGTTGCATCTGCAACACTTGGATGAGCTGCTACACGAGGAGGACACCACTGAACGTTTGACATGGAGGCGACTACACTGCCTCGACGCGCCTCATCAACTTCCGCATCTGCGCGTCTAGTGGTAATCTCATAATCTATAACAACAGTGTTCCTGTTTTACGTGGTAGAAATAATTTTTGTGCTAGCGTAGCCTACCTCGTATTCTAACACTCGAGGGCTACACCCGACGGGTGTGGTCGCGCACACCCTCTGGCGATCGAAATACCCCTAGGCGATTCTATCCTTGGGGGCTACACCCATCGGGTGCGCTTGCTCACACCCTCTAGCAAGTCAAAACACCCTCGAGCAATTCTATCTGAATCACCCGATGGCTTGAGGGCTACTGTCGGGGACCTAATACTGGGGTACCCAAAGAGGAGGAGTTAACAACCATCAAATGTTGATGGTTCCGAATAGATAAGAACGCAACAACACTTCTTGCCCAAACAACTAAAGATTGGCTCCGCCTCGCCCGACCCCTGAGGGCTAGACCCACATCGCCCAACGACCAAGGGATGGCTCCGCCTCGCCCGATGTCTGAGGGTAGGCTCCGCCATGCTCGACGTCCGAGGGTTGGGCTCCGCCTCGCCTGATGTCTGGGGGCTGGCTCCGCCTCGCCCGACGTCTGAAGGCTGGCTCCGCCTCGCCCGACGACTGAAGGCTGGCTCCGCCTCATCCAACGTCCGAGGGCTGGGCTCCACCTCGCCCGACATCCAGGGCAGACTTTGACTCGCCCGACGTCCGAGGGCAGACTCCGCCTCGCCTGACATCCAAGGCAGACTTCGACTCGCCCGACGTCTAAGGGTAGACTCCACCTCGCCCAACGTCCGAGGGCTGTCTCTGCCTCGCCAGACGTCTATGAGCTATTCCTTCATAACTATGCGTGCAGATAAGGCGGGGCACTCAAGTCAACCGTAATATCGAGGACCATACCCTGCACGCCTCCAACTAGTGTTATGGGCGTCGACTTTTGCCCTCGGACACGAATCCTGACGGAAACATACGACAACCGCTACGGTCTAAGAAGGGAACTCATGTAATCTATAGTAAGAACGTGGGGCCTCTACGACCGTCTGCTCCCCATAGGGTCGTGGCTCGGACACCCTGGTGCGTCGCGCCGCCCGTCGGAGTGGGACAGGACGTGACCACTAGCCGAAATGAAGCCAGAGCGCAGCCCTATCAGGATCAGCGAACGTGCCATCCCTGGCACCGTCTGCCATGTCAGCAGGGCAGGCTCAAAAGAGAAGGAGGACCCGGCACCTTCGAAGGACCTTCTCTGCCTCTAGTTTTTTCTCTTTCTCCCATCTATAATCCCTGCTTCCCCTTGATCGATAAAAGGGAGGGACATGGCACCCTCACTAAAAGGAGGAATTGATTCCACACACATCACACCACACAAGCTAAGCAGCATCCAAACTCTTAGCACCCGTTCGATCTTTCCATCAAAGACTTGGGACATGTCCCTCTCTCGACCATTTGTACCACCTACTACGAATCTTTCAGTGCTAATAACACGAGCAACAGCAGCAAACTGGACGTAGTGACATTCTACCCGAACCAAAATAACCTTGTGTCTTTTAGCACACCATCCGAACCAAACGCGCAACAAATATAAATTTACTAGTTGATGTTTACTCGAAACACCGACACCGTCCTACTTGCCTTAACAATTCAAACCAACAAGCCAGAAAATAGGCTGAGTTACAAAATAACCATGCATTCAGATTTGTTTCTCTAACTAGCACAAGTAAACCAGCTCACATAAACTAAGCAAACATGATGCACCACTGTTGCATAATCAGGCACAGTAAGTACGGTCGATCGATCATGTGCAGCTACCTATAGTCACAGGACCACACTGCACCTAGATTTGCTTGCGTTGGTAACATTAAGCTTGTTCGTTTGCTCGTATCGTCAGCCAGATACGAGCAGTATTTTTCTCTCACATCAAACCAGCCAACAGTAATTTTAGTCAGTAGCTTATTAGCCAAATTAGGCCAAATGAACACGACAATAGTTGTTGCCATAGTTTTTTCACCCTATGTAGTTGTGTTGGATCCATGGACGCAATCTTCTCTTCCGTGCCATGAGCCGTTGCCAATGTTATAGATAATAGCCGACTAGCCCTAGTTACACATCTTCTGACCAGTTTAATATTTTGGATAATGGATATATAAAATCCGGCTTCATCCCTGCTAACCAAGGGAATCAGACCAATTATTATAAACATTTGACAAACTAAAAAGCACACCCAGTTTTAAGATTCAATCCTCGCATTACTAGCCGTACTAGCTTACTTTAAAATTAATTAATTTGTCTTTTAGTACAACACAAGCTATAATTGATTTGTTTTCAGTCTCACTGCAAGCTACTAGCTCGATGTGACTGAAAACAGCAATGGCTAGCTTGATTGTCACTGGTTAGGCTGTCTTCAATGATATCCAAACATAAAATAGATCTTCAAGATACCTATAGCCTCCAATAGAATATTTATATAAAATACTCATTTTGGATGTTAGGCGAAGCATAACACAATTCTGAGTTTTCTTTTTTCTGGAGATCTATTTACAGAAATAGTTGTCTTTTAGATCATGTTGTTAGAGAAGATAAAAAATGGGTATTAAATCTTTTACCTATAGCGTCATTTAAAGGACAAATGTGTCTTATATTTTAGGTGTTGGAGACGGTCTAAGCGCGTGTTTAGTTCCAGGAAGTTGGAATTGTGGGCTACTGTAGCACTTTCGTTTTTATTTAGCAATTAGTGTTCAATCATGGATTAATTAGGCTCAAAACGTTCGTCTCGCAATTTTCCACCAAACTGTGCAATTAGTTTTTTTTCGTCTACATTTAATGCTCCATGCACAGGCCGCAAACATTCGATGTGATAGGTACTGTAGCACTTTTTGAGAATTTGGGGTGGAACTAAACAAAGCGTAAGTTTAAAAACACCATAGCCCTTGTTTAGTTCGCGAAATTTGGATTTTGGGGCTACTGTAGCACCTTCGTTTTTATTTGGTAAATAGTGTCCAAATATTGACTAATTAGGCTTAAAATGTTCGTCTCGCAATTTCCCACCAAACTATGCAATTAGTTTTTCTTTTCGTCTACATTTAATGCTCCATGCACGGGCCGCAAACATTCGATGTGACAGGTACTGTAGCAACTTTTTGGATTTTGGGTCCAACTAAGGCCTCGTTTAGATTGCGAAAAAATTTCAACCTGATGAATAGTACCATTTTCGTCTTATTTGGCAAATATTGTCCAATCGTGGACCAACTAGGCTCAAAAGATTCATCTCGTGATTTCTAACTAAACTGTGTAATTAGTTATTTTTTTTACCTATATTTAATACTCCATGCAAGCGGCTAAAAATTGATGTGATGAAGAGAGAGTGAAAAAATTTGGAATTTGGATGGCATCTAAACAAGGCCTACACAAGGGCAGAGACTGAATCCGGAGATAATCACCAGCAGCTAATCACGCTCACAATTTATTGCTCTAGCTCTATAGTGCACTGTAGTTAGCAGCTCTAGCCGTACTAGCTAGGGGTAGGTGCCTACATAGGAGAGAGGCAGAGAACGATTTAACTGCCCAGACTTTCCTCTCTGCAAATAATCAACAGCGCGCATGCACTCACTCTCACTCTCTGTGTGTGATTGTGGGCTGTTGGGGGCCCGAAATTCCGAATGATGAAAGTGACCGAGACATTTTAGTTCTTTCTCTAAAGTTTACTCCATGTTATACGAGATGTTTGACACATGTATAAAGTATTAAATATAGACTAAAAAATAACTAATTATATAGATTGCGATTAATTTACGAGATGAATTTTTTAAGTCTAATTAGTCCATGATTTGATAATATGGTACTTATAGTAAACATATGCTAATAACAGATTAATTAAACTTAATAAATTCGTCTCACGGTTTATTGACATATTTCGTAATTTATTTTTTATTAGTATCCGAACACCCTATATAATACCCCTATATAACACCCGATGTAACAGTCCTAAACTTTGCTCACTGAATTCAAACACCACCCAAGTGAAGCTGAAGCGTCGTTGTCCCCGGCGCTGCTGTCGCCGCCAGCCAGCGGGATCGAGGCCGGCACGCCACAGGGAATTGAAGGCTTCCCAACCGCCGTTAGGACTTCTGACCGAAACGTCTTCATGATCATCAATCAGTTCATCGCCGCGCATGCACGCGCCAAGAGAACAGGGGTTCAAACTTGGAAGCCATCGTTGCTCATCAGTCTCTGTGTCGTGTCTCATTCATCTGAATCTGATCATCTCCCTCTCACTTTCACTCACTACCCCAGATCTTAATATTACTGTCGATTCAAAAACCCTCTTCACTATTGGATTTTGAACCGACAGTGGTATACTAGCACTAATGAGGGGTTGACATCACTGTCGATTCCTAAAAATCGACACTGATTTACGGGCAACAGTGTCGATTTCTAGCTCCACCCGACAGTATACAGTTGAACAACACTGTCGGTTTATAGACTCAACCAACAGTGTTGTTTGCTTTAAGAGTGTCAGTTCTTGGCTCAAGCCGACAGTGTTGAGCAACCCTACACTGTCAGCTTGTATCTCAAGCCGATAGCGTTGAGCAAGCCATCACTGTCGGTTCATGACTCAAGCCAGTTGTGTTGGTCGAGCCATCACTGCTGGCTGGTAGCTCAAACCGACAATGTTGTCTTCAGCAACACTGCCGGTTTGGATTTCAAGCCGATAGTGATGGATCAACCAATACTGCCAGCTCGTGCCATGAACCGGCAGTGCCCCCTTTATCATCACTGTCGGTTTTGTGCTAAACGGACAATGATCTCCTTTTCGCATTTTACTGTTTTATCATTTATTTTATTTTATTGGTGGAATCATGTTTCGTTTTATATTCGCTACGTAGACGACAAGTCCTTCAATATTAAACATTACAAATGTTACGGTTACAGTTCAAATGTACTTATGAAGCTCTCGATCCCTTAAAATAAAAAAGAAATTACAATAGTCTAGCGAGCCGCTCTAGCCCGTACTAGCGCCTTGTACTTCACGGACTGTGCAATAGGAGAATGTTCCTTTTTTCCAAGCACTCTGATACGATGAAGGCTGCTAGCTCCGATGACAGTGCTATGACCTCCATTTCTAATAGCATATTGTGTTTAAATTTCTTGCACTGTCATTCAAAAAAAGCAGTTTGTTGAAATAACAGATATAAATGAAATGAGATTATACACGCCAAAGCATCTGCTGCCTCCGATTTTACGTCGGGGTAGCGAAACATTGCCATATTACGTAGAATCCGCATTCATTGTTTTCCGCCTGCTGGTCTAGGGTCTCTAATTGCATTGGCTGCAATCTGGAATGGGACCTTTGTCCCACCGACCATTCTTGCCTGGACACTATGCCACATTATAAAGTGTGAAAAAGGGGCAACATTAGAATATGCTATGTGCGATTAGAAAATAATATGTTATTAGGTTCGCTTACGCATTAAGCACTTCGACTAGGGGATTGAACAAACAAAGTGACATTTTCTTCGAGTCCCACACCTTGATACGATTTTTTTAATATCGACAACAATAAAGACGAAATGGTTGTTGCAATCACAAAACCCTAGTTAACGAATAATCGTAACTACAAAAAACAAGCATAAAAACAAGAGTAGAGAACACATACTCGCAGTTGTAGGCTAGAAGCATTTTGGTTTTATTACTCATCTTGAAATTTTCGAAAATGGCAGTCATTGTCTCCGTCAGATCTTCAACTTTATTTCTATGCATTCCTCCGCATGTTCTCTCGTTGACTAGCTCGGGGTCTAGGAAAGACATATGAGCGTACTTTGTTTTGAAGCAATGTTTTGCTACACACCTGCATAATTTATGGAGAATGTGCAGTTGTTAACTATTTGTGTATCGATAGAGTAGTTAATTATAATATCGTGCGAGTAGGGTACTTACATAGTCCACAGCGTCAAATTTTGTGTATCGAGATCGTGTTTCTGGAATAGCTGAAACAAGTGATCACAACCGACAAAGTGCTTCTCTTCATTAGGATAATGGAAAACATGCAACGGGCGGATAATATTTTTGAAACCCGCCTACCCCATCTCAAGTGCTTGGGCCATGTATGTTGTCAAATTTTTATACGCCTCCTCATCCACCAAGAAATTGCCTCTTTGAAAATGCATTGCTAGTCTTGCCGTCTCATATAGTGAATCAAAATAGATGTTCGCAGCATCATCCCTAGTTAATTTGGGGTTGTCTTCGACAATCTTGTTTATCTTTCTTTGATCTTCATGGTGTATTTCTTCAACTCTTAATTGATTGTGCTTACACTCTATTTGCCTTTTGAATTCGGACTGCACCCTCCACTTAGGCAGTGAGGCAAATAGATTCTAGAATCTAACTTTGTCTTCCTTGGAGGCTACTTCTGGCTTTTGTTGGTTCATCAAGTTTGTAACGCTGCCACTCATTGTCCTTTTCTTTTTGGGTTGGTCCACTTTGGGAGCATTAGCAACCGAATCCGAGGACCATTTCTGCGACTGCGAGGATACCTTAGATCTTGTTTTGGGCTATTGTGGAGGAGGAGGATGAGAATTATGTTTTCTCGGGAGTGATGAAGAGGGAGTAGGAGGTGGAGGAGGAGTCTTCTCTTTTGTTGGGGCTAATGAAGATGGAGGATGGTAAGGAAGAGGAGACTTCTGTCTTCTCGGTGGTGATGGCAAGGAACCAGGGAAGGTAGTGTGATCTCCTCTGTTGGGAGACAGTGAGTGATCATCTCTGGGCAGCGAAGATTCATTGTTGTCCTCATCATCATCCAAAGATAACTGGTGATCAAGCTTAATGAAGCGCTTGCGCCAGGCCACATGAGCGCCCTTGTTCTGAACAAGGCGTTGCCTGTCTTCCTGTGTGGGATAATCAATGTGCATCTTGTTATACTTCGTATCAAGTATAGTATTAATGCTGACGTGGGCATACCCCATTGGAATTGGGCGTCTATTAATGGTCCCATCTCCCATAGGCCAGGCCAGGCTGACCGCCACCTTGTCAGTTGCCCATTGCTGACAGATGTACAACCTGACATTGATGGGATCGGTGATGCTGGCCACTAGATGAGGCGCATTTGCCTCCTAATCATCGAGCAAGGTCAATCCATAGCTGCTGCAACCCCTGAACTGTGGGCTAAAGTGTGGTAGAACCGCCCGAAATAACACTCTTTTAGAGGCACTCGTCTTCCATTAGACACTAAGCACCCTAAAAGATAGCTACATCGGACAGTTTCGTTGAGCACACCCCACAGGAGAACTCGAATCAATCCACGTTTTACCTCTAGAATCCAATAATGAGTACAAGCTTACAATACTTAGTCCATTTCATATAACAAGAGTTCTTGGAAATTATTTATTACAATACCAGGGTTCAGAGTGTCATAATTAAACAGTGGAATGAAAATAAATATCTAGCAAAAATGATACAAGGATCCGTCTGTGCCCATCAAAAGAATCCTCCACACAAGAGCTACTCCTCAAGCTGCACCTACTAATAGGGTCCTGAGTATATAATGTACTCGTAAGACTTACCCGACTAGTGGAAATAGTTTCCCGACTCCAAGGGCTATGATAGGCAATATGTGTTTGTTGTTTTCTTTTTGTTTGCGAAAAGCATTACTAGAAGTATGTCCTTGAGATCAAGTTCAATTAGGAGTCATGATTACTTCATTAGCTAACCATTCTAGGTAAGCATATGTTCTACTTTCAAGCAAGGGTTGAGCAATCAGAACCAAATTACCATCTTTCATATTCCAGTTCTTACTACGGTGCTAGACCATAGCTAAGTCATACCGTCTCACGAAAATAGGTGATTCGCAAACCAATGTATCCTAGCTAGGTATCTCGAAAACACACGCCTCGCTTGTACCCCAGGCACAAATGAGACCTACCCACTCCACTCCTATCACTGGGGTCTAGGTCCCTGTCCAAACTTGGACTTCCAAGCCCCCACACTTGAGACCCTGGTCTCAATATGGTGCTTAGACCTCCACCTTTCCTCTCCTCCAATCAGTAGGTCCGAAAAGAGCCAAACCCATGACAAGAGCGTAACGAGCCTTCCTGCTTCCATAAACAAGTATGTGCTCAGGATAATAAGTCTATGACCAAACTTCCATCCACAGCAACGGACGGTCCTCAATCATCACGGATAGGGAAAATAGTGTAACCAAGCCATGCCCCGTGGCCGCGGGACACAACTCATCACACCCACCAATACCCATACCATATCCCTAGCCTGGTCTTCATTTTCCTTTCATCATTTTTATCACAAGAGTAATTATAATAGTCACCTATTGTGAGTAACAGCAGGTTACTCACGCTACCGAAAACCTAAGCATAGCAGCTACTCGAACCTATACTAGTAGGACTCATACGCAGATATATCTATGCATGTGGTTTTCATAGAATTTCTATAACATAAATGCACATCACATATATATATTTAGTGATTATAAAAAATAAGAGTTATGCACCAGAGATTGCCTTGGACTAGGTGTGGTGTCAGTCGAGTCAGTCAGTGGCAGCTCCAGGACCTCCTCCTACATCAGAATCTCCTCCTCATACTCCTCAATGATCTCCTCGAACTCGGGCTCACCGGTGGTCACGATCTCTGCCAACTCATTCTCTATATGCATGCGATGATGATGATGATGCAACAATTCAGTATTTAGGCAACAACTCTTAAAATAAGAATACACATGTTAAGCTACTAAGCTAGCTCTAATGACTAAGATACAAAGCTAACTATCATCTTCATCAAGCAAGATCTTGAGTTCAACTAACAAGCACCTAGTTTCGCAATTCAATGGTATGCCTTTATTTTTATTAAAGATTTAATATATATTTAAGCATAGAACATTTAACTACCTTAATGTTTACTATAGTCTAAGGCTACAAAAATTATAGTAAGCACATAATAATACAATGAAGCTACTATAAAAATTTCAAGATTAAAGCTATCACCAATTTACCACAAAAATTCCTACAATGATTAATTTTAATAATATGAAGAACTTTCAAATGATTTAATAGCTCCTAGTATCAACATATATATATATATATAACTAAATACACTAACAAATAGATCACAATTTTAGAAACTTAATAAAATTTGTTTCACAAATTTTAGACACCTACATGATTTTATATTAATTACCAAAGATCAGCTCAGAAATTAAATTAGAAAATTATTTACTAATACAACACGACCGTGCCTGCGCACTCACTACGTGACACGGGACCAGACCATATGTGTGAGCGGGGAGGCAAGTGGGGGCGGTCGCAACGCCATTAAGGCGAGGCGACGGAGCGAGCGTAGCCGAGACAGCCCACGTGCCCACGGTGACAGAGCGAGCGGTAGCAGCGCAGCACAGCTTCGCGGTGGCATTGGTAGCAGGTGACGCGAGGAAGGGTAGCAGTTTGTGGATGCAATGATGAGGTGGTGGCATCGGTAGTGGAGTCATCGTGACACGGGGTGGGGCCGGTAGGAGCAGTAGCTCCACGCGACGGGGCCTAGCGGAGATGTAAGGAAAATGGACCCTAGGCCCATTTACTTTGGATTTTGGTGTTTGATGACCAATACAACCAAGTTGGACTAATGAATTTGTAAGTGATTATTTTGTAGTTCAATAGGGTGCAAGACATCGCTTGGACGAAGTCGATGTGATGATCCGATGATCAACAACATAAGCAAGACCTTAGAAGCACAAGAGAGGACCCAAGATATCAAGCAAAGTCCAAGCATGAAGATAGAAACCAAGCCAGACGTAAGATCACAAAGAAACAAGCTCATAGAGGTGACCGGACGTTGGTAGCATAGTGACCGAATGCTCCGATCAAGAGGCTTGGCAGCAGCAGCGACTGGATGCTGAATGGCAAATCGATCAGACGTAGGATAGCAGCATCCAATCGAGTACGGAGAGGTTCTAGAGCGGCGAAATTGCGATCGTACGCTGGCAGTGTTTGATCAGTTGATCGCGGCTCTAACGGTCAGGACGACCGGACGCATCTGATCAGGACGACCTGAGCGTTCGGTCAGTAGCAAAAAAGCGGGATTTCATCCCCAATGGCTACTTTCTCAGTGGGGCTTATAAATACAACCCCCAACCGGCCAAATGAGTAGAGTGGAGCTGAGGAAATATATTAAGGGTGTTGATACACTATTTTAGTGATCTCCACATGTATAGTGCTTAGTGATTCATTAGGTGATTAGCGTAGGTGCTTTGCGAAGTGCGTAGGTTGATTGGACCACCTCTTATGCGCTTGCTCTAGGTTTAGGCCTAGGGTTTAGTGAGATTTGCATACCTCTTACCACTCGGTGCTTGCGCGCATCATTGTTGTACATCGAAGGGGCTTATAGTCTTGTGAGATCACACCAACCGTGTTTATGGTGTGGCCGCCACCGTGTACCGGAGGGAACAAGGCCCACAACATTTTGGCTGAAAGCTTGATAGTAAAGACGGCGGGGAGCATCCAAGAGAGGCTTGTCGGAAGGCACGTCGAAGACCCACTTGCACGTGGGGAAGGCCCGAGGCTATCCACGGAGTTACCCGACCGGGAGCTTGGCCCTTGTGAGGGATTCCTTGTGAGGGGCTCCAATGAGGACTAGGGGGAAGCTTGTGCGCTTCTCGATACCTCGGTAAAAATACCGGAGTCATCGATGGAAGTTTGCATATCTCTACCTTGCTCTTTAGCTTTCGCATTTACATTGATTGTATTACTCCTTTTGTGGTAGAGATAGCAACACACTAGCAAAACTATAGTTGCACATTTAGATAGTTTATCTTTGGCATAGGTTTTGCTAGGGTTACAAAAAGAGGCCATAGTTTAGAGTTAGCTTTTTAAAGTTGCCTAATTCAACCCCCCCTCTTAGGCAGTCATGGACATCTTTCATGGCGGTCAGGGCCACAGCCAGGCTAGAGGCAGCCATGGCCAGCCATGCGCAATAGCACGCGCACGCGCGATCAGCACGGTGATGCCAAGCGCCCGAGCTTGGTGACTGTGTCCACCCTGGCGAGCCAGCCCGAGAACATGTTGTGCACGCATTTTAAAGCACCCATAATAACTAAACGGTTGCTTTAGGAACCAAACTATCTTCACCATGCTCAAGATGGCATGTGAGGTTACCAACCCGAGCTAAAACACGACACCACCTAATAACTCGATTTCACAAAATAAATTGCCAAACATTGCATTGTCCTGTTGTTTATAAACTTAAAAATATTTTAAGTCTTTGAGCTGAACTTGATGTTGGCTAGCAATGTTATTTTTCCATGGCAAGTATTTCATTATCATCTACAAAGTTCATATTCCAAACTTTATTTAAGTGCTACATATATGTTCTATAGTGTTTTTGTTCAATAAAAATTAGTTTTAAACCCTACTTCATTGTAACACCCTAAAATTTGCTTTTCTTCAGACTAGAGTTAAATTCATCTAATTATATATTTTTGTGTACATTTAAACCTAGGGAAAATAATAATTTTTATTGAAATTAAAATTCATCATAAGTCTAGAAACATGTTTGTGCATTCATGCTGCTGCATATTATTTTTGTATTGTGTAGTTCGAAATCAAATTTCAAATTGATTTGAATTTGTACTCAAAATTGGTTTGGAACACTAGTTTAGAAAAAGAAAAAGGATTTTTCCTTCTCTCCCTTGAATATGGCCCAAGCAGCCCAGTTACAGCCCTGCTTTCCCCTCTCTCTTGGCTTTGGACCGAGTCGCAGCAGCGCTGGCCCATTCTACTCTCCCGCGTGGGCCTACAGCGCCCTGGCCTAGGCCGAAGCCACGCATGCGCTCATCCCTCTCTCCCTCAGTTCACTAATAGCCCGACCCCCTCATCTTGTTTTGTTGACATCCTAGGCCTACATGTCAGTGCCCTCTTCTACCTCTCGTCATCGACTCGGACAGCGAACCGAGCCAGAGTCCGTGCTGCCTCCAATGTCTACGCCCACATGGCGTGCTAACCCTGCTGCCCCGCCCTTAAATAGCACCCCCATTTTGCATCTACACGCCACCGCCTCTGCCCTAGCTCTATGTCGCATGCATGCTCGCTTCGGATCTCATCGTCAAAGTAGAGCTCGCCCGCCGCCGTTGAAGCCCTTGCTCGCTGCCTTTCCGTCGCCTTGAGTCCACTGCCGCATTTTGCACCAAGGTTTCAAAGCTCACGAGCCCTTGTTTCCTCTTTCCCTCACTCTCGTGTGCTCACTTTTCACCATCAAACTGTTACAGGAAGCCACTGTTCACCCCACTATGCCCTGCGCCGTCACCGAGCTGTCTCCGCCCAAGAGAAGTGTCTAGGTGAGTTCGTCGTTGACTGCTAGACCTCCCTGTGCCTTCCCGTGGAGAACCGAGGCATATACGTTGTTCCCTAGCTAACTCCAGTGAGGTATCAGCCGTCGACCATGGAGGACCACCATGCCGGATTTCTGTTCCGGCCGGCCAACCTTCCCAACTCGCCTCGACTGTCCATCCGTGGATCTACAGCTTAGATTAGAAGTTACCCCTTCATCTAATATTTTGCTAAAGAGTCCCTAAGCTTCTGCTAAATAGAGCCCATAGTCCATAGCGTATTTTTAGAATACATTTACTTATTTTGAAAACAGTAGTTTCCTTTGGTTTAGATCCAAAATACATTTCCATCTATTTATAGTTTTGCCACTGGTTTCTATAAGCCATAACTTTCACGTTTTAGCTCTGATTTGATCCGTTCAACTTGCGCTAGGTTCATAATTCCATAATCTACGTGTTCATACTATTGTTAAGTATGTTTACAAGTTTTAAAATTCGAGGTTAGGTTTAATTTATTATTTTACTAAAGGAAATCTGGTATAATTCATAACATCTTCGTTTTAGCTCTGATTTTTGTGATCTTCGCGTCTGTGTGCTCGTAGCATCGTGTAGAACAGTTTTAAAACCTTTTTAACTTCTATTTCTACTATTTGGTGTATTGTTCTAATTAGTTTATATTTGTTTGCTATGCTTGTGTGTATGGATGCCTATGTGGTGCTGCTTGATCTCGAGTAGACAGTGAGTTTTGTGTTGGTAGCTCTGTAGCAACTCTTTAAAGATCAAGACCAGCAACAATGCATTGAATTAAGACAACTATAATATGAGGCTCCTTGTTACCTATTCACTTTAATGCAATCTCAATTCATATGCATATGTTAATGAACTGCTTGGAGTCTATTTACCTTGATACTGATTATCCTGTCCTTGATTTACATATGGGTTTTGCATGTGGGTAGTATGCTTAGTTTGCTCCAACTAATATTGATTAAAGAATACAATTAAAGATATATGCAACATGGTATTAAAAGATGTTTTTAGAAACATGAAACCAAGGGAGCTAGAGCATTGGGCCTTTTCTTATGGTGCTCTAGGTTTCTCTCCATAAGGACTCATCTTTAAGTGGCAACCCAGGACCTACAGTACCACCATGAGGACCACATGGCTCTGGTCTTAGTCTAGTACCTTGCTCTTTCTAGTTTGTAGCAGTCTACCAAAAGGGCAAGAGGGGCATACCATGCTGGGTGTGGGCCTCATCCCCAGGGTGTATACTATGCTGTGAGTATTAGTGCCATTTTTGGAGATGACTCCATAACACTTGTGAGATGGAATCCTTAGTGGCTGCTCCTTATTAGAACAACTAGGGAAAAGCTTCATAGTGTGCCCTGTCTGCTCGCCTTGGAAGTATTTTGGGAGTAATTAACCCTGGGCATATGGGCAACACGACTCATGGTGAAAGTGTACAACCTCTATAGAGTGTAAAACTGGTATATCATCCATGCTCACTGACACGAGCAGCCTAGATCATTACTGAATAGTTGGTTACTCGGATGGTTTGGGTTATGATTAAAATTGATGATATCTCTAATTATTCATATTCGGGAGCCTAAGCATAACTTAGCAACTTATGATTAATAACAAAGTATGACCAACTAAAAGTGCTTACCACAGGTTCAGCCATGTCAAGCCTTTTGAGCCTGCATCCCCTCATGTTAGACTGTCTCCAACAAGGAATCCTATATGGGCACCCAAACCCAAAATGGGTAGCAAGAGACCCAAAATCAGCCTCCAATAGAGTACCTATATGGGAGACCTATTTTGGGTTGTCTGAGAGGCACAACCCAAATATCGGCATCCTCCCTCCTGGAAACCCATTTGTAGAAAGCATTCTCTTTTAGGTCTTGTTGTTAGAGAAGATGTCGAATAGGTATTGAACCTTTTGCCTATAGCGCTACCCAAAGGACAAATGGGTCTTGTATTTTGGGTGTTGTTGTTGGAGATAGCCTTATGCTTGCTAAGCGGTAGAAGCTTACACTTGTTTTATTTCAATACTTTGGCAAAATCCCAGATGGGTACCAGATAGAGGTTCTTCAATGGAGTTTTCCAAGAGGTGTTAGGCTTGTGATCAACCAGTTGACAATTCCTATGGTGTTGGAGACTTCGCCAAAAGAATAGAGTTATAGTATACACTGTAAAGTAAGACTATGTCTTTTGTAACAAACATTTATGCGCTATGTAATAAAGGCGTTGTCTTTGATATTACCTCTTCATTTGTAACCATATGTGTGATTTGAATTCCTGGGCACACATATGGTGTGTATCTGGTTTTGTCCTTAAAACTAGGTGCTACATTGATACATATGAGTTATGGAATAGCTTATCATTTAACATTTTTATTGATCATCTTAAGTTACAAAAATGTTATCTACACATTCCCTCACATGCATTATCACATAAACATGATGTTCATGATATGATTTGGTAATTTGTTTAGGGCATAACACTAAGGGTGTTACATAAAGCTAGTCAGAACAAGTTCTTGTGGTACTACTCCTGATCCCAAGGACGCCATAAGTACATTTACTTTTTCTTGAACCCTCACATCAATCCATTTTTTGAATTTGTCTTCCATCTCTTTCAGAACCCTCATATACTCTGCCTCTTGTGCCGCTCTACCCCTCGAGTGGCTCCGATAAGTGGAAGATTCTTCCTCGAATGCTACTTTCCAAGGAACAAGACTAGCTCCTCTAGTGTGACTAGGGTGCTCCTTCTTTCTGAGTGCTTGGGTGGGCACGTCATTCTCCCTATTAGTACTAGTGGGTCCCTTTTCTCACCTCATAATTTACCTCAGAGATCCTTTGGACAAGGCTGCTCATGGCTGGATTTGTGGAGTTAAAGCTCCCATTCGGGCCATGGCTCCCAATTGGTAGTCTCAGGCTCAACGCCAAGGTGTTCCACCTCCTCAGGTTCCCTTTCAAATGCATCCATCTTACTGCCATAGCCATGAGAGCTAAGTTTATGAGGATTCATCGCTTTAAGCGAGTTCTCCTTATTCTTCTTGCTTAGTTTCAAGTACTCCTTAGATTGCCTCTATTGCTTGAAATCTTGCCTAGAAGTCCTTCTGCTTGGCATACTATCCACCATCCCAATTTGGCTCTTTATCCTCGAGGATAAATTTCTTGTACTATATCCCCTTGAAAGTCTTGAAGCATGTCCCCATGATTTCTTTTTTTCTTGACTTCCTCCTTGTCATAGTCCCATGGAAAAGTGAAACACTGTGGGATCCATTTCTCCCATATGTCATCCTTCTCACTTTCGAGAATCCTCCATGGATCATCATCTTTTTATCGATGTTTCACCACCGATAGCCTACCATGGGGGTACCTACGGGCAGTTTGTTCGGGCTTCAGTGTATGCAGAACTCGACAGTGAACGCAAGAGATAGTCGATTTATCCTGGTTCGGGCCCTCGACCTGTGATCGAGTAATAGCCCTATGTCTAGTCGGTGTTAGCCTTTACATTGGATTGATTGTAAAGTGTGTTGCGTTATCTCTGTTCTTCCTTTAGGAACTCCACCCTCCTTTATATAGTCAGGAGGCTAGAGTCCTAGTCGGTTTATAATGAAAGTTCCTAGTAGGATTATAGAATAATACTACTACTAAGATTACATAGAAAGAATCCTACTTAGACTAGATCTTCTCCCTTCCCTGTGGGGTATCCCATGGGTCCCGTATCGACAAGCCCCCGAGCACTTCATGGTTGAGCTTCTAGGAAGCCTCATCTTGTTCCTTCAGGTCTTGCCGAGCAGGAACAAGCATCGTCCGAGTGCTTTCCTAAGTGAAACCGTGTAGCGCTTCTTGGGATCTTCAAGTGGTGTGTGCTTTTTTGAAGAAAAAGTGCATCCATCTAGGTGTGGCCCCTGAGCCTCTTGCTATTAGGAACAAGGAGCTAGAGGGTCTCGTCTTGAAATTGTTCTGATTCTTTGTCGAAGGGCTCCTGAGCATATACCCAGGTTATTTATCAAAAAGAACTCGGATATAGTTCGGTCCGGGTTCTTTTTGTCTTGAGGCCTTGAAGTGGTATGACTTGAAGAAGTCTTCTTGGTGACGTGCGCTTTTTTGAAGAAAAAAGTGCACTCACTGAGTGTAGCCCCCGAGCCTCTTGCTATTTGGAACAAAAAGTTGGAGGGTCTTAAATCTTATGTTGTTTGAAAACTGCTGCCTTGAGGAAGTCTTTTGAGTGATGTGCGTTTTTTTGAAAAAAGTGCACTCACTGAGTGTAGCCCCCGAGCCTCTTGCTATTTGGAACAAAGAGTTGGAGGGTCTTGAATCTGAGTTTTTCAAAGAACTAAAACCTCTCCTGTTGCAGCCCCCGAGCATATATCCGAGTTTTTTTATTCAGAAAGAACTCGGATGCAGGGTCTTGGCATATTCTCTGGTAGTCTGCTGTTGTCAGATGTAGTTGTATGGTGGTCGTTGAGTGTAAATGTTGTTTGTTCACGAGTTGTACAGTGTTGGTATATCCTTTCGAATATGCTCGTCCTTGAGTACTGTTCCTTCACGCTTGAGTCCTCTTTCATTGAATTCTGTCTTTTCACTGTGTCCTTTGTTAGGTTTGTTCCATTGGTGCTCATGGTCCATGTGCACCACTTCTTTGGTCTATAAATACCCTCCTAGTGTGCTATTTTGATTCATCGAGCATTTTGTTGCGTGGTCTGAAATCTCCATAGTCATGAATATGATAGTTTCTGAAGTAGAGCAGCCCTCGGATGTATCTTGTAGTTCTTGTATATCTTGTCGTAGCTGGAGGGAGTCTTGTGATAGAGATTAGAGGTAGACTAATCTCACAGCGACATTGTACTAGGAGGTCCATGGTGGTAGTTGGAGGAAGTCTTGTGATGTGGGATACGTTCCTTCATCCAGCAATTCTAGGTAGATCCCCCTTGCCTGCCCTGCGACTGTCCGGTGCAGATCAATGCCTGATCCGATGTCACATCAGACTTGGGTAGATAGATGCCTATAGGCCTTCCCTAGTCCAGTTTGTCCCGCTGTGCTGCTGACTTCTGCCTTGGACATACTACGTTCATCGTTTGAAGAAAACAGTGTAGCCGAGTATAGTTTGTTCTACTGAGTAGCAATTTGGAACACGTAGTTGTTCCAGAGCCTATTTGTGTCTGGGTTCCTTTTTGCTACCTTGCTAGTCGTAGTACCGAGTTCGTTGGGTCTTGTAAGATGTGTAATCTTGTATTTTTTGAAGCTATTTATAATGGAAAGAATCTTGTCTTCCTAGTTGTCATCATTTTTTTCTGCTTATGTCCTAGTTGTTTATGAGATTCTTGAGTTCTTTCTATAAGAACTGAGTTCTTTTGTTCCTTGTGAGGTAACCCTTCATTGCTTCATGGTTGATGAGTTCTTTTTGTAGCAATATGATAACTCTATCATGGTGCTGGATGGATAAGTTTGAAATCTGCCCTGTTGAACTGTACCCTTGTGTAGAAGTGTGTCATCCGTCATTTCAGCTGTGTCAGTTGTGTTGGGAAATGGACCATTGTGTTCTCATGCCATGTTTAAACGGGCCTAGTGGGCCGTGTTTTTATTGCTGTAAAAATCTATTTAAAGGTCCTTCTTTCTTCTTTTTCTTTGCTGCCCTACTTTTGCCTTGAAACCCTAGTCTTCAAAACTCCAGCCGTTGCCATTGTCGCCGTCATCTGAGCGCCGTCAGTCTAAGCATCAATGTTTGTTAGTGCTTTATTGCTTTCGCTAGTATATGGGTAGGAAGAAATCAGCGAGCAAGTCCTAGGCAACCTTTGTAGACGAGGAGGCATCGCTTTCTATGATTGAAAATCAGGAATTCATGGCCATGAGGGCTGCTCAGAAGATCTGGATGGCTCCGACTACGACTGAGGATTAGTTGCACGATCTTGTCAGTGATTGCCTGATCTAGGACAAGGACATTGCTGAATGGAAAGCTCCAGGCCAGCATTGGGTCCCAACTCTAGGCCCTGGTGAGATTGTTCTTTTTGTCTCCTTTATCCATGCTGGACTCTGCCTTCCTGCTTCTGCTTTTCTTCATCAATTTCTCAGTTATTTTGGGATTAGCTTAAACATCTTACTCCCAATGCTGTCCTTCATCTTTCTATTTTTGTTCATCTTTGTGAAACTTTTCTTGGAATTGCTCCTTCTCTTTCTCTCTTTCGTTACTTCTTTCGTCTGAAGCCTCAACCCCGTAGCGATGACACCCATGTTCTTGGTGGCTACGGGATTCAGTTTTGTCAGGGTCATAAGAGTAAATTCTTTGATTATGACTTGGTTGATTCTATGAGGGATTGGCGTACCGACTAGTTTTATGTCACCAATATGATTCCTCTTCTTGCTGTTCATTTTGGTTCTAGTCCCATGGTTAACGACCGATGGGAAAAGAATCCCCTGACGGTGGGAAAAGAATCCCCTAACGGTGGATGAGCTCTAGATGATCAAGCCGTTTCTTGAGAGGATATGTGCTCTGAAATAGCAAGGCTTGACCAGCTTTGGGATTGTTTCCAGTTTTCTTCGCCGCCATGTTCAACCTCTGAAGGGGCAAGAGAATTACAGTTTTGAATACTCTAAGGCGAAGGACCCTTCTCGTATGGTCCCTGTCCTTGAGTTGACTGGTGAGGAGGTGCTCGAGCGCCTTTAGAAGATGTTGAAAGGAGTAAGCGTCGTCCCGCATACTGTCCCTGAGTATTGTGCTAACAACCCACCTCCTGCTGTGAGTTGTTTTTTCTTATGCAGGTACTTTTTGTATTTCCTTTGTTGTCTCCACTTTTTGCTTAATCTTTCTCATCTGGTTGTTTTACTCTTTTATAGGAATTGGGGCGTAACTTCATTGATCTGATCCCCCTTGATGATTGCCCTGCCATTGTGGAGACTGGGGAGAATCTTATCGGGGCATCTTTAACCAGTAAGTTTCAAACCACCATGATGTTTCCTAGTGTTTCTTCCATAGTTCTTGACACATATGTAGAGTATGTTCCTCATCTAGTTCCTTGAGCTCCTCGTAGTATCAGAAAAAGGGGTGAGCAGATTGTTCTTCTTCTGGTTTGTCTGCTACCAAGAAGTCTCGCCAATCGAGTACTCGTCCAGGTACTCAAGTTATAGGTAGCGTGCTCCTAGGTGAGCATATTAATATGTTTTGGTTTTGTTGTTTGTTTGTGCCTTTATCCGAGCACTTTTCTCCCTTTTCAGATGGCGCTGTGGTTGGCTTGTTTGAGAGTGAGGAAGATGAGGGTGCTGATGCAGCCCTTGTCCTGCGTCGGTGAGTTGCTTTCTTGTTTTTCTGTTGTTGAACACCTCTTTTTGTTCTAACTTTTGGCCTTGTTCTCTTGTAGTAAGCGGTCATCGAGCTTGAGTTCTTCTAGGGGCTCCGGTACTGACCACGCCACTCCTGTCGCAGGGTGGTGGTGATATTTTTGCTGCTATAGTTCCCCCTCTAAGATCTTCTATTGGTTTTATGAAGAAGAAGATAGCTGAGTGAGTGAATCCTTGTTCTGTTTCTTTGCTTTTGTTTTCCTTCTTTCTGATTCATATTCTTATCGTCGAGTTTCCTTATCATCTTGTAGACCCTCACCTTCCCTTAACCCTCAGTCGACCTCTTGTCCATCTTCTAGTTTGCCCCAGTGTACAGAGTCTCAGGATCTTGAATGTACGGTCGGTGAGGCGGCTAGTGAGGGAGGCAGGGTTCCCTAGGTGATCATGTAGCTGCAGATTTGCTGGCTCCAGAGGTGATCATGGCCGTGGCGGTGGAGCCATCTAAGGAGGTAGCCTAGGGCTTCCTAGGGTACGGCCCTAGTCTTGTATTCTTTGCCTCGGCCGACTTCTCCCTCTGCTCCTCTTGCTAGTGGCGTTCAGCATTTGGATGATGATGTGGTGCAACAATTCGATGCCACTCATTGGTTCTCAGAGCTGACCGCTGCCTGGGGAACCTTTGCGACTTCTTTTGGGGAAAAACTCTAGGTAAGTTTTTTTTGAAGTTCTTTCTTTAGATGTTCGTCTTTCTTCTGTTCTTATGTCTTGTTTTTCTATCTCTCCTTTGTTCAGTCTTTTTCTCGAGATCATACTGGCTTCTTTTTCTCGTCTGAAACCGAGAAAAAGTTGTCTTTTGAGGTTAGTGCCCTAAAAACAGAGCTTGACCACTGTCGGGCTAAGATGGAGATCGAGCATCAAATGCACCAAAGGGAGGAAAAAGCTCTCTATGCCTAGGTGGTTGAGGCAGAAAAGTGGAGGGATGCTGTCCAGGAGGCCATGAAGAATGTGGAGGCCATGAAGAATGAGTGCAATGGTATTGCGGGTTCTTTTTGTTTCCTTTTGTATTCAAATTTCCCTTTCTGCTAACTTGTTTTTTTGGTGCCTGGTCTAGCTCTCCGAGTTGAAAAGCAGAAGCTCTCGGAGGGTATTGAGGAAATGAAGATACTTGTTCGCAATAGTCACAACAGGGCTGAAGAGGTAATTACTCATGCTGAAGAAGAACTCATGCTTGCCAAGTTGATTAGGCGTGGAGCTGATAAGGATCTTGTGTAGGTCCAAAAAACTAGTTGAAGTCTTGAATGGCAAGTTGGCTGACGGCTACTGAGAACTAGGAATGGTTTGTGGAAATCATTTCGGTCAGTAGCCGATCTTCTCTGGACTCCAGCGGATGATGGTCAATCTTGGGCTCGGTTTATTCCTCAAGTTCTGACTCATTTCTAGGAGTTCGTGAAGAGGTGCGCCCAACTATGTACCAGAAATGTTCTTGCCCAGGTCCGGGTTCTTGCTCCGGAGGTGCCTTTGTCTAAGATTGCAGAGGAAGCCAAGAGTCAAGAATATCTGGATGCCGTTGAAAAGGTGGAGCATGAGGTCGAAGACTTAGCTAGGAGGATTGTGGATAATCTTAATATTGATATTTCTTCTCCTGATGACTGATGCTTGATGTAATTGATCTTTGTACTCCAGCCTCTATAATAGGGTATTATACTTCTTTTTGAATGAAGATTCTTTATTTTTTGCTGATATCTTCTTTGCTTGGATGTCTTTGATTTTGTTAAGTTCTTGTTAGGCTTTCGTCTACGCCAGTGTAAACAACTCGATATTTGTAGATCTTTGTCCTGACAACCTTTTTGTTCTTGTTATTACTGAAAAGACCTAGGACCAGCAATCTCAAGTAGACTTAGGACCAGCGATCTCAAGTATCTTCAACTTCTTCTTTTTAGTTTGCTTAACTCGAGATGTGGCCAGCATCTAGCTCTTTCCCTGGTTGTGAAGACATCTTAGGATTGGTTCGGGTGTTAGCTTATTATCTACCCTCATCGGCGGGCTCAAGCATCTTTTTAGCTCTTTTGCTCATGGCCAGGTATGTTCACTGCATAGTTTTAGCCATTTTGCTTTCTGGTTCGGGTGTTAGCTTATTAGCTACCCTCATCGGCGGGCTCAAGCATCTTTTTCAGCTCTTTTGCTCTCGGTCCGGTATGCTCAGGCATAATTTCAGCCATCTTACTTTTTGGTTTGGGTGTTAACTTATTAGCTACCCCCATCGGCGGGCTCAACCATCTTTTTAGCTCTTTTGCTCTCGACCGAGATGCTCAGGCATAGTTTTAGCCATTTTGCTTTCTGGTTCGGGTGTTAGCTTATTAGCTACCCTCATCGACTGGGCTCAAGCATCTTTTTTAGCTCTTTTGCTCTCAGTCGGTATGCTCAGACATAATTTTCAGCCATTTTGCTTTTTGGTTCAGGTGTTAGCTTATTAGCTACCCTCATCGGCGGGCTCAAACATCTTTTAAGCTCTTTTGCTCTCGGTCGGGATGCTTAGGCATAATTTTAGCCATTTTGCTTTTTGGTTCGGGTGTTAGCTTATTAGCTACCCTCATCGGCGGACTCAAGCATCTTTTCAGCTCTTTTGCTCTTGGCCGGTGTGTTTAGTGAAAACAACTCGGGAAAAGCCATAATAAGACATGTTGTCGAGGAACACCATCTTTATTGATCATGAACGTTTACATGCTTAGTTGAAAACAACTAGGGGGAAAGCCACAATAAGACATTTGTTGTCGAGGGACACAATCTTTATTGATCATGAATGTTGATCTCTTGTGGCTTGTATATATATTCTTCCTTGAGTTGTTTTTCATGCATAGAATCTTCTTAGTTGGCTGATGTGCCATGTATTGTTGACTTCTTTTCCGTCTTCAGTTATCAACTTGTACAGTGCCTGATCCGGTGACTTTTGTGACAATAAAAGGACCTTCCCATGGACTGAGTAGTTTATGGCATCTGTCAGTTTTTTGTATTCTTCTTAGTACTAGATCTCCGATTTGGAGTGATTCGAGGCTGGGTATTCTTGTTGTAGTGGTGTCTTAAACCTTGGAGGTATTTGGCTGATTGAAGGGTAGCATTTACTCTGACTTCTTCCGTACTATCGAGTTCTAATCTTCGGGTGTGTTCTACTTCTCCTTTGTCATATTGTTCTATCCTTGGTGACATTCAGATCAAGTCGACAGGTAGTACGGCTTCTGATCCATAAACTAGGAAGAAAGGTGAGTATCCGGTGGCTCTGCTTATTTTAGTCCGTAGCCCCCATACTACTTTGGGTAATTTTTCAATCCATTTGGATCCATAGTCCACTAGTTCTTCATACAATCTTGGTTTTAATCTGGCTAGTATGAGTCCATTAGCCCTTTCTACCTATCCGTTGGCTTCTGGATGTGCGACTGATGCATAATCTATGCCGAAACAACAATCCCGTGCCTAACTTTGAAATTCTGTAGCTGTAAAGGGAGAACCCAAATCTGTGATGATTCGATTGGGCATGCCGAAGCGATGCATAATGTCTTGGATGAACTCGACTACCTTGGTTGCGCTGTATTTTGTGAGTGGTTTGTATTCAATCCACTTGGTGAACTTGTCAATTGCTACAAAGATGTACTCAAAACCACCCTTTGCTTTCTTGAGAGGTCCTACTTGATCCAGCCCCCAGCAGGAGAAAGGCTAAGCGGGACGGATGCAGATAAGATTGTGAGCTGGTACATGAGCTTGTCTTGTGAACATTTGACAACCTTTGCATTTTCTGACGAGTTCTTCTGCGTCTTTCAAAGTAGTTGGCCTAGTAGAATCCTAGTGCAGAATGCTTTGCCGACTAGTGTTCTTCAAGCGGCATGATTTCCATAGCAACCTAAGTGTATTTTGTCTAAGATCTCTTTGCCTTCTTCAAACAAGACACATTTTAGGAGTACTGATGATGTGGCTCTTCTGTACAGCTTGTCCCCTACTAGGATGTAGTTCTTGCTTCTACGAATAACTCGGGTAGCCTCCGCTTTATCTGCTGGTAACCTATTCTCTTTGATATAATCGATAAAAACCTAGGGTCCATGAGGTGGTGATTACCAAAATCTGGGTGCCTTTAGCTGGGAGTTCAGGGGTTATCTCACCAGGTTGTCTGATAGAGGGAGCTGATAACTCCTCTATGAATACACCGGGTGGGACCTTCGCCCTGTCCGATCCGAGCTTGGCGAGGACGTCTGCTGCAATATTGGAATTGCTGTAGGACATGTACAATTTCTAATCCTTGAAAATGTTTTTCAAGTTTTCGTATTTTAGCACAATAAGCGCCCATGTTTTCTTTAGTGCAGTCCCAATCTTTGTTGACTTGGTTGATGACTACTGTCGAATCGCCGTGTATGAGTAATCGCTTGATTCCGAGGGTAATTGCTACTCGGAGCCCGTAGATGAGGGCTTTGTATTCTGCTTTATTGTTTGTAGCTTGCCATAATATCTGAAGGACATACTTGAGTTGTTTTCCATCTGGAGAAATGAAGAGAACGCCTGCACCGGCTTCGCCTAGCTTGAGCGATCCATTAAAGTACATCTTCCTAATGGTCAAGGATGGTATTTGACAAAGGTTGCTGAATTTCTAGTCCACTTCGGCAACAAAATCGGCAAGGGCTTGAGATTTAATTGCCTTCCAGTGGGGTGAAATCGATATTGAGAGCACCAAGTTCAACTGCCCACTTAGATATGTGCCATGTTGCGTCTCTATTGTGTAGGATGTCTCCGAGTGGGAAATCTGTCACCACAGTAATCTTATGGCTTTCAAAATAGTAGCGAAGCTTGAGTGAAGTGATCAAGAGGGCGTAGAGTAGTTTTTGCACATGCGGGTACTGGATTTTTTATTCTAACAGTACTTCATTGATGTAGTATACGGGGCATTGTACTTTATATATGCGCCCTTCTTCTCTTTCTATGACTATCGCTATGTTGATCATAGTAGAAGTTGTCGTAATGTATAGCATTATGTCTTCGTATTTCTTTAGAGGTGTGAGAACGGGTGAGGAGGTGAGGTGTGCCTTAAGTCTTTTGAAAGCTTCATTGGCTTCTTCTGTCCACTCGAACTTGCCCATCTTCTTTAGTAGTTTAATGAAAGGTAACCCTTTTTCAGTCGAGTCTTGATATGAAACGATTGAGGGCCACCATGCATCCTGTTAGTTTCTGCACATCTTTGATACTTCGAGGAGGGCCCATCTCTACTATGTCTCAAATTTGCTTGGCGCTGGCTTTCGATTCCACGATGACTGACCAAGAATCCAAGTAGTTGTCCTGAAGGAACTCTGAATACACACTTGTTTGGGTTCAATTTCCACCTCCACCTTTTCAGGTTTTTGAAGGTTTGCTTTAAGTCTTCAATTAGTGTGTCTGGGTTCTTTGTTTTTACTACTACGTCATCCATGTATGCCTCTATGTTTTCGCCGATCTGATCACCAAGGCATGTTTGGATAGCTCTTTGGTATGTGGCACCAGCATTCTTGAGTCCAAATGACATGGTCTTGTAGTAGTAGGCACCGAACAGAGTGATGAAAGATGTCTTGCTCTGGTCTTGTTCCTTTAATGCGATTTGGTGATATCCTGAATAACAATCAAGAAAGGATAATAGGGCAGATCCTGCTGTTGAATCAACTATCTAATCAATGCGTGGTAGCCCGAATGGATCTTTCGAGCAGTGTTTGTTGAACATCTGTGTAGTCGACGCACATGCGCCACTCGTCCATATTCTTTTTTTTTGTACTAGAACTAGATTTGCTAGCCAATCTGGATGAATGATTTCTCTAATGAATCCAGACTGCCATTAGCTTTGTGATTTCTTTTTTAATTGCTGCCTTCTTGTCAGGTGAGAATCATCGTAGCCATTGCTTCATAGGCTTGGAGCCTTCATTGATATCGATTCTGTGCTCAGCCAACTCTCTTAGGACACCTAGCATGTCGACCGGCTTCCAAGCGAAGATATCTTTGTTGTCCCGAAGAAAGTTGGTGAGCGTGAGTTCCTATTTTGCCGAGAGGTGGGCAGCTAATGGTTGCCGTCTTAGAGGGATCACCGGTGCCTAGGTCGATTTGCTTGACGTCGGCTTTTTTTGGTGGTGCAGGATGCTAGGCTTTTTAGCCGGTATCTCTAGTTCTTCTAGGCTCATTTCTACGGCGATAGTGGCTTTTTCTTTTCTATCATTGGCGGCTTGTGCTTTGGCTACAATTTGAATTGCCTGAACGTCGCAGTCAAAAGCGCGCTTCAAATCACTTCGAAGGGAAAGGACACCGTTAGGCCCTGGCATCTTAAGCAATAGGTTTGGGGAATGCGGTATCGCCATGAATTTTGCTAGTGCTGGGCACCCGAGGATTGCGTGATATGATTAATCGAAGTCTGCAACTTCAAACTTGATGAACTCTGTTTGGTAGTTTGAGGGAGTTCCAAAAGTAATCGGTAGAGTGATTTGTCCAAGTGGCATAGGCTACCTTGTCGGGTACTATCCCATAAAAAGGGGTGCTCATTGGCGTAATCATCCCGGTGAGTTGTAGTCCCATCTTCCTTAGCGTTTCTGAAAAAATGATGTTGAGTCCGGCTCCCCCATTGATTAGTACTTTTGTGACAGTGATACCAGCGATAGTTGGATCTAGAATCAGTGGGTAATGGCCTATGTTTCCTATGCTAGTCCATTGGTCTTCTCTTGAAAACTGGTTTGGATACTTTGACCAATTGAGATATCTTAGAGTAGCCGGTTCTGCTATGATGATGGTTCATAGAGCCAGCTTTTCTTGATGTTTGCTTCTAGAATCAGGGGCTCCAGTGAAGATCACTGCTACTATCCCCCTAGATTTTTGGAATCCCTTATCTTCATCTTTTTCTGATTGTCTTCTTTAGTGTTTACCTTATTATCTTTTCTTGTGTATCGATCGTTGAAGGTGTAGCAATTTCCGATGGTGTGATTTCCTTTAGGGTGCCAAATGCAATGCATGTTTTCAATGTCATCATACCTTCTGGGTTTGGAAACCTTCCTTGATTTGTCAGCTACTGCTACAGTGTTGTCTTGTCCACGTTTTCTTTCCTGATGTCTGATGTTTCGATGATTTTGCTTGTTCAGGTTGTCTCAGTTGTTTCTATCCAGGAACCTTTCTCGTGTCTTCTCCTCTATAGTAATCATCTTTTCTACTGTGCGTCTAAATTCTTCATTGTTTCTTGGATTTTTTTGTAGAAGTCCTAAAATTGTCCACCTAGCCATGATTCCTGTGAGAGAAAGCTTCGATTATTTCTCATTCGGTGATGTCATGTACTTGAGCACGTAGTTCACCAAATCATCGATAGTAATCTCTGAGACTTTAGCCCCCTTTCTGCTTAAGTCCTCTTAATTCTACGTGGGTGATGGGGTGCGTAATGATACCCACGAAATTTTCATAGAAAACTCTTTGCAAGTCCTCCCAATTTCTGATTGACCCTAGATTTAATTTGTCAAACCATTGGAGGGGCATGGTTTCTAGGGCCATGGGAAAGAACAAGGTCTTGATATCGTCATCTCCTCCGGCTAGTTCAATCAATTGTGAGTAAATCATGAGCCACTGCTTTGGTTTGGTCTTGCCATCATATTTAGAGTGGTTGGACTGGCTTGAACTTGTGAGGTAGTCATATTAAAGCAAGTCTATTTGCAAAATAGGGGAATCTATCGTGTGTTCTGACTTCTTTGTATTCTGATTCGGCACCTCCTTCCTGTCAATTGTCGTTTCGGTGAGAGTAGTTCTGCGGGGATGTCTAAATGGGTGCTTCGCTTCTGATCTTCCTTGGTTGTTCGATTCGGTAGTTTTGACTATGGTCCCTTCTACTTTCTCGGTTGTGACTTCCACCTGGTCCAAGTCTCTCGAAAGCGGACTTCCTTTGATTTTGATCTTCCTTCCTATGAGATGTTGACCTAGCAAGTAGTCTTGAGTGGGTTCTTCCGTCGTGCGTCCTTAGGGCTACTGACTGGAAGAGGTCCTAGAGCTATTCCTATTTTTCACTAGGGAAGTGATGTCGCTCTGAGTTCTTCTAGTGCTTCTCGGATCCTATTGTAGGGTGTATTCGCCGCGCGTCTTTCTTTGACTTTTTGTTCTGATTTTCTTCTATCGTACTCAGCCAGATCCGACTCATATTTGATCCAAGCTTCCTTGCGCTGCCTAGCATGACGTTGGCGTCCTTGTTTCAATTTGTTTCTTCTTTCTCTGGCTTGCTTCTGATTCTCAGTCTCACCATCGTGCCCCTGGATAAAGGGTGATACATTGGACTCAGATTCATCTGATGACCTGATGTTGGGTGCTTCTGGGGGGGACCAATGGTGATCGAGGACGGCAAACCATGAATACTTCTTGTTCATGAATTGTTCTAGTTATCGGTGTTGGTTTCCACACTGTCGGAGTTGTTGATGACTTTAGTAGAGGCTTCAAGGTCATAGATCGAGTCTCCTTCTTGGTAAGGTAGAATTGTTGTCGTCGTCGTGCCGACTAGTTGGGTACCGCAGTGCTCAGGAATAGAACCTGGCCAGTGGACCATGCAGTCTTGAGATGTTATAGTTAGTACGAGACCTTCCTGAGCTCCTTTTAGTGGCATTCTAAGCACCAGATCGAGGGATCCTTCGGGCCGTGCCTGATAAGATTTTGCCATGTTGTGGAGTCTGAACATTAAAGGACCCGACTTCTTGAAAGGACTCTGAGTGTATTCCGAGCTGAATTCTTGATAGACCGAGGTCGCATTCTGGAACCCAACTAGAAAAGAACTTGGTTTCTCGAAAGAACTTAGGTAAGACTCCATCTCGGATGTGGAGCCTGAGTTTGAGTCAGATGCGTAGAGCCATGAAACCTGAGTTGGATCGAGCATCACGAGCTGCGTGAATCTTCCGACGAGTTGATCTGTCATAGTCGCCGAAATAGAAAGGTCTTCATGGTGATCTGAATCTTTGAGGAGATAGCCTTGGAGCTTGCCATTGTCACCTGCCTCGCAGATACATGAACCAAAGATAAAGGTTGATCCCGTCGAGAAGATCATGTTGTCGAGGTTCGTCGAGCTCTTGGATGCAAATTCGCCAAAAGCACCTACCTAGTGCGCCAGCTGTCGATGTTTCACCACCGATAGCCTACCACGGGGGTACCCGAGATAGTTTGTTCGGACTTTAGCGTATGCAGAACTCAATGGTGAATGCAAGAGATAGTCAATTTATCCTGGTTCGGGCCCTCAACTGTGATCGAGTAATAGCCCTACGTCCAGTCGGTGTTAGCCTTTGCGTTGGATTGATTGTAAAGTGTGTTGCGTTATCTCCATTCTTCCTCTAGGAACTCCACCCTCCTTTATATAGTTAGGAGGCTAGAGTCCTAGTTGGTTTACAATGAGAGTTCCTAGTAGGATTACAGAATAATACTACTACTAAGATTACATAGAAAGAATCCTAGCTAGACTAGATCTTCTCCCTTCCCTATGGGGTATCCCGTGGGTCCTGTATCAACACTTTCCCAATCCACTTTATGTCCTTAATCGAGATGTAGTCCCTTACAAGTGCTCCAATGATAGTCTTGTATTTGGGCATAGCTTTTTTAGGTGCGAGCGGCTCCCTGACTTGGTCAAACTCAGTGATGTGCCAATGTGCATTCCTACCAGTAGGAAGCTATGACACACCTCACTTGGTTTTGGCCTTGCTACTACCCAAACCATCTGGCTGCTCGGTCGGTTGAACCTCCTACTAGAGACACCAAGTAAGCTAATAGACTCTCAATTAATTAGCATGTGTGGCTACCTAGTCACATGATACCTAAGTTACCTGGTCATCTTGGTCATCTTGATCTAGCTCGAGAAGAGTGGTAGGGGTCCATGGTACCTCGTTCTCAGTCGTCCTGATTGTTACAGCCACTAGTTTGTCGGATCATGCAGCCTCTCCTGTCCCATCGATATTAGCCGCTTCTTGTTGCCTATCAGTTCTTAGGTGACGAGTTAACGAACAACGATGAGTCATGGCTGTGACATGATCAGTGGTTAGTTTTGGCTATGTACAACTACAAGTAGCATTTGTGCATATATATATTACCCAACTAATAGAGATTTAATGCAAAGTCTAATAATAAGTCCGCATACAGTTCACTGTACAACAAATGCATTGTTTGATTGGCTTCATACAACAAAGTACACCTACTGTTCTATGAAACAATGCGTACATCAACTTCCAAATAAGAAAAGCAATGGCCATAGCCATAAATAAAAGCATGGCATCTTTCCAAGACCAAGGAGCAATTCTCCTAATCTTCATATCTCCGGTGGGTGGCTCCTCTTCGATCTCTAGTGCCGGCGGATGGCCATGGTTTGCATATTAGACCATAGTAGGTCCTCAAAGCTTTAGCTTCTATGTTGTATTTTTTGTAACAATTACCTGGGTATTGATTGACTTGAGCATATCAATCTTCCTAGGTTATGTAGATCCTAGGCACTCGACCAACGTGCACTACATACCATGCCATGGTTGCCTATACATTTAACCAAATTAGGTTGATAGTGCTATGTCATTCAAACATGTTGTAGACCAAGCAAACTAAGTTTTGTGTATCAAGCAAAGTTGTAGACTATATTCAAATATTCAAACTTCAATTTCCAACACAACTAAATCATGAATTTCAACATCTAACTTGTTTTAAGCTAATTTGTTCACCATAGATCACTAGTATGTATTCAACCATGCTTCAAATGACCATAGTGTTTTAAGCTAATTTATTCGCCATAGATCAAAGAACATTTGCTACTAAGGAAATTTCAAGTGTTTCTACACGAAATCTAGAGAAAATGGGATATAAAGGCGTTGTCATCCTCACGGGCATTTCAATGAACACCTAAGGGGCAGTGCTGGACACACTCACCGTGGGGGCGGTAGTAGCTCTCCGTGCACTCCTGAGGGCCTCGGTCTTGGGAGATGTAGGCGTGGTGGTGGGGCATGGCCTACGTCGTGGAGTACCTGCGGGGTGGACAAGGAAGATGAGGGCAGGCGGTGGTGCTCCGGTGGCATCGAGGAAGAAGAGGGCACTAGCGTGGCAGGGATGGCATCGGGCAATGAAGAAGAGGATGGCGTGATGGCTATGGACAGTGGCATGGGTGACGGTGGAGCTCTGTCAGCATGGAGGAAGATGACGGCGTGGTGTGGCTGGGATGGAAACTATGGTTAGTGGCAATCTATCGAACACCTATGGGGCGTAGTGAGAGAGGCGCTCACCCTATCGATTGGGGACACCACTATCCTCGCCCTCCTTCAAATCCATGCTATGTTGGAAGTTGTCGGCGTTGGGAGTTGTCAGCAGTTGCTGTGGGAGGGGTCATGGAGGACCGGGGGTGGGGGACACCGGCGTGGAGGACTGTAGGGTGGGGGACACCAGGGTGGAGGGCGACGTCACGTGCCTTCCTCACTACCGCAGGTTGCACAGGGACTGCACGAGCATTGGCATTGAAGAAGAGGAGGGCGCTCGGGCTCCTAACGGCAGCGCAGGGGTGGCAGGTGGCGGTGCTCCATCGGCTTGGAGGAAGTGGATGCCGCGGGGCTCAAATGACTTAGAAAATTTTCACCCCAAGCCATCGAGCTATACTCGTAGGCACATCACTGTCGGTGCCAAAGGCAAACCAATAGTGATGATGTAGCATCACTGCCAGTGCCAAAGGCAAACCGGCAGTGATGTGCAACTCGACTGCACGGTTTGTTTATAAGGTTAAAAATAAAAAGAGAACATATACTAACAAACTCCCTATCCTAGCGCAGTGGTTAATGCCGCACACTCTCGACCCCAAGACCTACGTTCGAATGCCAGGCGGCCCAAACTTTTTTGTTTTTTATTTTATAATTTAATAGTGCGTTAGAATAGGATAAAAACAAAAAAAGTAAACCTAACGAACTCCCTACACTACCACAGCGGTTAAGGCCGCGCACTATCAACCCCGAGACCCGCGTTCGAAGTCCGGGCGGGCCAAACTTTTTTGTTTTTTATTTTCTAATTTAAATAGTGCGTCACAATAGGATAAAAAAGAAAAAAATATAAAACCTAACGAACTCCATAGACTACCATAGCGGTTAATGCCGTGCACTCTAGACCCTGAGACACGCGCTTGAACCCGAGGCTGGCCACAATTTTTTATTTTGATTTTAAAAATATAGATATCACTGTCGGTTTTCAACAAGGAACGGACAGTGATACTTGTAATCACTATCGGTTTTGGGTCCATCACTGCCGGTTTTGTGAAACCGACAATGATGATTATATATAATCTTTTTCCCTTTTAAAAGTGAATAAATTCACACTATTTTTATTCCTATTGCTCCTATGTCCAAATGGCCTTGAATTTTATTTGCAAGCATGTACATCCAAATTATAGACCCGCACAAGATCATAGGTTTTTCTGATCAATTTCTTTATTATTATATTTTTCTATCTGCTAGACTGGGATAAAAGAGGCCAAATTACATGTTGGACACACTAGAATTTTGCATCCACCTCGACCAAAAATTGGTCCCTAGGGCACATGATACCCTGTGGAAAACTTTGGCACCATTCCGGATCGTTTTGGGGTAGGCTCAGTTCAACCTCTAATTAATCGGTGACGTCACGTGGAAATTCAATTAAACAGCAAAAAGTACCAAACCAACTTAGAAAAATCCCAAACTTGGAAGTTCCTTCACCCATGGTATGTGCAAGCCTGAGAATAAGTTTGAGACCAATACAATACCGGAATGCATATGAACCACATAAATCTTGGGAACCTAGGTGTTTAGTCAGTGTAACATAAGACGACTTCTATAGGTTTGTGAAGCAGGTATGTACCGCCTATGTCCAAATGGATTGTTTTTTTTTTGCAAGCATGTACACCCAAATTATGGACCCATACAAGATCTTAGGTTTCTCTAGACATTTTCTTTATTATTATATTTTTCTTTGTGCTAAAACGGATAAAAGAGGGCTAATTACATGTTGGGCACACTAGAATTTTGCATCCATCTTGACCAAAAATTGGTCCCTAGAGCACATAACACCCCATGGAAAAGTTTGGCACATTCTGAATCATTTCAGGGGTAGGCTCAGTTCAACCTCTAATTAATCGGTGACGTCAGCGCGGAAATTCAATTAAACAGCAGAAAGTACCAAACTATCTCAAAAAAATCCCAAACTTGGTGGTTCCTTCACTTGTGGCAAGTGCAAGCCTGAGAAAACTTTGAGACCAATACAACACCGAAATGCATATGAACCACAGAAACCTTGGAAACTTAGGTGTTTAGTCATTGTAATATGAGACAGGCTTCTATAGGTATGTGAAGCAGGTATGTACCACCTATGTCTAAATGTCTTAAAAAAATTTGTAAGCATGTATACCCAAATTATGGCCCCACACAAGATTTTAGGTTTTTTGATCATTTTTTATTATTATTATATTTTTATTTATGCTAAAAGGGACAAGAGAGGCCCTAATTACATGTTGGGCACACTAGAATTTTGCATCCACCTCGACCAAAAATTAGTATCTACGGCACATAAGACCCGTGGAAAAGTTTCGTATCATTACAGATAATTTTGGGGGTAGGCTCAGTTTAACCTCTAATTAATCAGTGACGTCGCACGGAAATTCAATTAAATCGGAGGAAAGCATCAAACCATCTCAGAAAAATTCCCAAACTTGGTGTTTCATTCACATGTGGCACATGCAAGCCTGAGAAAAAGTTTGAGACCAATACGACACTAGAATTTAGAGTTCTTGTTCCACAACACATGAATTACATGATAAACACAAGCCAAATTAAACTTAAACCTTGTAAATTAAATCTAAACAAACAGGGTGGATGCACAAGCACCATACATTTGCATCCAAGCATGGTAATTGATGTCATAGATTCTATAAAATATCCATACATGCATTGCCATTTGAAGAGACAAACATCAATATATATATATTTTTTATTATAGAAATACAACGTAAAATAATAGAAACCTTGAAATAAAATTACATATATGATAAAAAACATGACACTAAAATTAAATTTATGATAAGAAAAACCTATTTCCGTCTAGGTTAATGTTACAATCAAAGTGTACAAACACATCATAAGATAACCATCATAGAAGCATTCTTCTAGCACCCAAGTACGGTCGAATAGCCACCAGAGAATGCCGGATATGGCAGACGAGCTACGCCTTCAGGAGATGAATGGAGAGGTTGTCGGGCACTGTTGAGTGCCTCTCCGGACAGATAATCTAGAGCACATCGGACGGTTGCCGAGCACCGATGAATCCATGCCGCTCTGGTCAGACAGTCTAAAGCACACCGCATAGGATGACTTCGTCAACCTCGTGGTGTCCCCAAGCTATGGTGTTGCTCTATCTTCAGAAACATTCTTCTAGTACCTTTTATGTGCACTATCCTTGTGGATGACCACGCTTACTAAAATTTGTATGAGGAGAGCTTTCTACTAGAGAGAGGCCATAGATGTGTATACTAGCTAGAGAGAACAAAGTGAGAAATAAGCAGCAAGAGGGTGGTAAGACTTGGCTATTGAGAGGCTCCCGGCCGAGGTCCATTTTATAGGGGCTAGCAGTCATGGTATGTTTTTTTAACTAAAGCTATCGGGAGAGGAGGGAGCAGTGCTCCTGCTGTGGTGGTCAGTGGGAGCACTGTTGGCGTATGAGGAGCTTCTAGACATCACTATTGGTTTTAGTTTAAAAACCAACAATGAAGGTGGCCTTCGGTACCTGGTTCAGGGAACCGACATTGATAGCTTGTATCACTGTTGGTTTTTAAACCAAAATCGACAGTGATGGGCCCTACCATGCTGACACCCAGCAGCTGGGCTACCTGCTATCACAGCCTTTTTATAAAAAAATATAAAAAAAATCCCACGCCTAGGATTCAAACCTATGTCTTAGGGTTCTTAGTTTGGAGCCTTAACCACTGCGCTAGAATAGGGATTACGTTAAAATTAGTTGTATGTTTTCTTTTATCCCGTAGTAAAGCACTTGTAACACCCTAAGTGTTACGCCCTAAATAAATTACTAAACCATATCATGAGCATTATGTTTATATGATAATACATATGATGGAATGTGTAGGATAAAATTTTTGGAACCTAAGACGATAAAGAAAAATGCTAAATGAGAGGTCATTCCATAACCCATGTATATAAAGTAGGGTTTAAAACTAATTTTTATTGAACAAAAACACTATAGAACATATATGTGGCATTCAAATAAAGTTTAGGAATATGAACTTTGTAGATGACAATGAAATCCTTGCTGTAGAAAAATAACATCATTAGCTAACATTTTTCATAGCCTAGAAATGGAATTTGGAATCAAAATTCAAGACAGCAAGACAATGCCATGCTTGGGAATTTATTTTGTGAAATCAAGTTAAGAAGTGGTGTCTAGTTTTAGCTCGAGTTTATAGCCTGATAAGCCCTCTAGGCATGGTGAAGGTGGTTTGATTCCTAGAACAACCGTTTAGTTCTATAGATGCTTTAAAATTCATGCACGACATGTTCTCGGGCTGGTTCGTCGAGTGAGCGCGATCACCATGCCCGGTCGCACGACATCACACGCTGGTCACACGTGCACTGTCACGCATGGTTGGTCGTGGCTACTCTGGCCTGGCTGTGGCCTGGCCACCACTGGACTCTAGCATGTGGTGTCACTGCTGCAGCTCGTGTAGCCAAGCGGTACAGTTGTTGGCCTCGCCGCGCTACCGCACTACTGACCTGCCCTGTGCTGCGATGCAGCCGCTATAGCTGCCGTCGCCTCACCGTCACATCCATGCTTCTCTCTGTACCTCTGCACCACTGCAGGCCTGGTTTGAGGCCGCCACTGCCATGCGCATGTGGCCAAGCTCGCCATCGCCTTGTCATTTATGGCGCTGTGCCGCATGGGCCAAGTCGATCATGGACGTGCTGCATGTCCGTAGCGTCTACACACGTGCCTCCATGATCATGCCGACTGCATCCCCCCAAGGTGAGCCCAAGCTGAGCCCACCTGTCGCATCCCCTCTCTCTCTCTCTCTCAGTTGCCACCATCGATCCGCGCCATCAAATTAAGCATTGAGCGATCACCTCCATTCAATTCAGCGCATCCACGACTTCATCATCAAGTACTCCTGCTGCCTGACACCACCCTAGCCTTGAACCATGCATGGCCAAACTCCAATTTGGAACTTTCCCCTGCTGTTGTGCCGATAAGGCCACGCTCGGCCATGGCCGAGGGCAGCCCTCCATCACTTTACCCTGAGCCACTTCTTGTGCACCACTAGATTCACCTTCATCCCTTCTTCGCCCTACGTGCCATAGTCGAGCCTCTACCACCTTCCCATCATCGCTGATGCGACCATGCCGCTTGTGGTGCGCCGCTGCACGGCTCAGCCGCACGTGGCCAGCCCTTCTCCATCATCCTCTGCTCCAACCTGTTTGTAGCCTCCTAATGCTCGCACAGGCAACCAATTAGGTCTATAGCTGCACCAGCTCACTAGAATGGTGGCTGCCATTGTCGTGGATGGCCTTGCACCACTATAGCCATCCCCAGCAAGTCATGACACCCTACACCGCCGCTTAGCATAGCCGCTCAGGTCAGAGATGGTGACCCACCCGTTAGGAGGGTCTACGTAGGTCCCAAGTGGCCGGCGTGGCCGCGCTATGTCATCGCCCGCCGCACCACCATGTGCTGAGTCGCCGAGGGGTGCGCACGGGGGAATTCTAGGAAAACCAAGGGGTTAAGTTAGAAGGTTTGAGAGAGGGGGAAATAGCGTTAGGACTTAGTTGTAATTCAGGAGAAGTGCGAGGCCCATTTTGCTAAAGCGCCAGCGCGCTCGGGATTCCCCAAATGCGGTCCATCTCACGCGCGGGCCGGCGTCGCGCAGGAGATTCATTTTTCTTTTTCCTAGGAAATTAGTAATAGTTTTCTAATTTAATTTTTGAGCTGGTCTTTGGTAATTAATATAAAATCATGTAGGTGGCCAATAATTATGAAATAAATTTTGTTAGGTTTCTAAAATTATGGTCTATCTGTTGGTGTATTTAGTTCATACTTATATGTGTTGATACTAGGAGCTATTAAATTGTTTGAGAATGCTTAATATTATTAAGTTAATCATTGTAGGAATTTTTGTGATAAATTGGTGATAACTTTAGTGCTGAAATTTTTATAGTAGCTTCATTGTATTATTATGTGCTCACTGTAATTTTTGTAGCCTTAGAATAGACTAAGCATTAGGGTAGTTAAATGCTCTTTATTTCAATATACATTAAATCCTTAGTAGAACTATAGATATACCCATAAATTGCAAAGCTATGTGTTTGTTAGTTGAACCCAACACTTTGCTTGATGAAGATCATAGTTAGCTTAGTATCTTAGTCGTTAGAGCTAGCTTAGTAGCTTGGTATGTGTATTCTTATTTTAAGAGTTGTTATTGCCTAAATGTTAATTTGTTGCATCATCATAGCATGCATGTACAGAACGAGTTGGTGGAGATAGTGACCACCGATGATCGAGAGTTTGAGGAGATCATCGATGAAAATGAGGAGGAGGTCCTTACGAGGGAGGAGGTCTCAGAGCCACCACCGACTGACTCGGTTGACAACGCACCTGCCTAAGGCAAACCCTAGTGCATAACCCTTATTTTTATAGTCACTATATGTATATATGTGATGTGCATTTATGTTATAGGAATTTTATGAAAATCACATGCATAGATATATTTGTCCTATGAGTCTTACTAGTGCAGGTTCGAGTAGCTACTATGCTTAGGTTTTCGGTAGTATGAGTAACCTATCGTTACTCACAATAGGTGATTATTATAATTACTCTCATGATTAAAATGATGAAAGGAAAATAGAGACCGGGTAGAGATGTGGTATGGGTATTGGAAGGTGTAACCAGTTGTATCCCGCGGCCACGGGGCTTGGCTTGGTTACACTATTTTCCCTATCTGTGTCGATTGAGGACTGTCTATTGTGGTGGATGGTAGTTAGGTCACTAGACTTATTATCCTGAGCACATACTTGAAGTGGACCGACCGACTATGGGAAGGCTCGTTACGCTCTTGTCATGGGTTCTGGCTCTTTCTAGACTGACTGATTGGAGGCGAGGAAAGGTAGAGGTCTAACCACCATATTGAGACCGGGTCTCAAGTGTGGGGGCTTGGAGTCCAAGTTTCGACAGGGACCAAGACCCCGTGATAGGAGTGGAGTGGGTCAGGTCTCGTTTGTGCCTGGGTACAAGCAAGGCATGTGTTTCAGTATACCTAGCTTGGGATACATTGGTTCGTGAATCACCGTTTTTGTGAGACGGTATGACTTGGCTATGGTCTAGCACCGTAGTAAGAACTAGAATATGAAAGATGGTAAATTGGTTCTGATTGCTCAACCCTTGCTTGAAAGTAGAACGGGTGCTTATGTAGAAGGGTTAGCTAATGAAAAAATCATGACTACTAATTAAAGTTGATGTTAAGGACAGTACTTCTAGTAATGCTTTTTCGCAAACAAAAAGAAAACAACAAACCCATATTGCCTATCATACCCCCTTGGAGTCAGAAAACTATTTCCACTAGTCGGGTAAGTCTTGCGAGTACATTGTGTACTCAGAGTTTATTTTACCCTGTTGTAGGTGCAGCTTGAGGAGTAGCTCTTGTGCGGAGGATTCTTCTGGTAGGCATAGACGAATCCTTGTATCGTTTTCGCTAGATATTTATTTTTATTCCACTGTTTAATTATCATACTCTAAACCCTGATATTGTAATAAATAATTTTTAAGAACTCTTGTTGTATGAAATGGACTAAGTATTGTAAACTCATACTCATTATTGGATTCTAGAGGTAAAACGTGGATTGATTCAAGTTCTCCTGTGGGGTGTGCTCGATGGAATTATCCGATATAGCTAACTTTTGGGGTGCTTAGTGTTGAGTGGAAGACGAGCGCCTCTGAAAGCATGTTATTTCGGGCGATTCTGCCATAGCACTACTACTACATAATAAATGAAAAATCAAAAAAGTTTGGCCCGCCTGGGATTCGAGCATGGGTCACGGGGTCGAGAGTGCAAGGCCTTAACCGCTGAGCTAAGATAGGGAGTTCGGTTAGATTGGTTTTATTTTTCCTTTTATCCCATCATAACGCACTACTAAATAATAAATAAAAAATCAATAAAGTTTGGCTCACCTAGGATTCGAGCAGCGGGTCTCGAAGTACAGAGCGCGCGGCCTTAACCGCTGAGCTAGGATAGGGAGTTTCGATTAGTTTGCTTTTCTTTTTTTATTTATTAATAGAAATAATGCAGTTAGTTTATATTCTAAAATTAGACAAAGATTTGTGTCTTGATTATTTAATTCTATGATAATTAATTAATGGTCTATAATTATCAAATAATAGTGTTTGTGAACATCATCTCAATATTTGATTACATAGTCAATAATTTAATTATAGAGATACGCACAAAATATAAATTAGATATTCAGTGTGAATTATTGATACAACGTTTGAATAATGATTACATAGTTAATAATAATCTAACTATCTTCATCGGGTCCAACAATGAGGGCCTTTGCGTGATCACACTAGACATAAGCAGATTCGTCACCCTCTTCAAGGATAGGTAGGGTACGTTCGCCCCGAATGCAGGCATTTCCTGAATAGCCCTTATAGTCTTCTTCGTCCATCACTCTATTGACACCTGACAATCTTCCTTTTTCCCTCCAGGACTACTTTTAACTTTCCTTTTGTCTTGTTGTCTCTTGTATAGAAGATTTGCATAACGTCTTTTGCAAGGACGATGGGGTCGTGTCTGTATGCGGTCTTGATGAGATCAACGGTAGTGAATCCTTCTCTGTCGGTGGTGATTTCCTCAAGCCGAACCCACTGGCAAAGAAAAAGAGCTACCTTCAATCGACCGTAATCTAGCTCCCATATCTCCTCTATGAAACCATAGTATGTCGCCTGCACATTGCCATTTTCAGTCGTGAGCATCGAAACGAACACCACTATTTTGGTATGTGCTCTTTCCATCTTGCTTTTTTGTGTAAAATGCAAATACATTGATCTCACACCCTTGGTACTTAAGCAATGTACTCAAAGGTCCCTTGGCTAAGATATCCAACTGATTACCCTAACGTTATTCCAATCAAGCGACATCGCAACCAGTTGATAAATTCCTCCTTATGTTATTTAACAAGCCAAGCCTAAGACCTGCTCAGATACAAAGTTTGCAGCGATTGCCTATGCTCATCAATGTATGGCATCACATCCTCTACTTGCTGGAGAATAGTGAATTGTGCCTATCTAAAAGAAACAGGGTCGTCTACTGTGATAGATTTCTCCTCGATTGTTCCTTTGCCACCTAGTCTTCCCTCGTGACAAGATTCTAGAACTCCGACCCTGTTGATGTCTAGGTAATATGTGCAGAACTCAATGGCCTCCTCCATTGACCATCCTTCAACCATGCCCCCTTCTAGCCTAAATCTGTTCCTAACATACCTCCTAAAAACTTTCATCAAGTTTTCGAAAGGGAACATCTGATGCTGGTACATTGGGCCAAGGGCTCTAATTTGGTCAACAAGATGAACGAGCAGATGCACTAAGATATCAAAGTAAGTCAGCGGGAAATGCATCTCAAGTCTAATGAGAGTTTTGGCTATGTCCCACTATAGCTGGTCCCGCAGTGGACACATCAATGACCTTTTTTGAGATCGCAGTTGAAGAACGAGCACAGCTTTATGATTGGGGTGCCTGACCTTTGAGGGAGGATACCACGCAGGGCAACAAGGAGCAGCTGAATCATAATGACATGATAGTCATGGGACTTCATATAGCCATAGTTGAACTTGAGCTCTCTCATGTTCACTAGTGTCTTCGAGTTCATAGAGTAGCCATCGGGAGTTTTAGTTCATTGAAGAAAGAAATAAGCGCACGCTTTTCTTCCTTCTTCAAGGTCCACGACACAACCAGAAGTTCGAACTGGCCATCCTCTAGCTGCCAAGGGATCAGTTCCTTCCTGATTCTCAAGTGTTGCATGTCTAGGCGTGTGGCTAGTGAATCCTTCGATGTCCCTCTGGTGTCCATCAAGGTGTTAAGCGTGTTACCGCACATGTTTTTAGTAATGTGCATGGGATCAAGACAAGTGGCATACACTCAGCATTACCCAGTAAGGTAGTTTCTAGAAAATCGATTTTTTCTTCCAAACGCTCCTCTTAGGCGCTGCTACTGCATTATCCCCCTCCCCAAGGATAACCTCTAGTTTGTTGACTTCTCGAAGTATCACAGGCCTAGTCTCAATATTTTGGAGGTAAGCGTTTCTCAATAGTCCTGTCAAAATCTTTTTTGTTCCTACGATAAGGGTGATCCTTAGGTAGGAACCTATGGTATCCCTATATAAACTATCTTTGAGTTCTTTGGCAGATGTACCGCATCAGTGTCGTCCAAACACTCGACACATCCAGTATAGCCTTTTATCTTCTCTCCGAACAAGCAACCTCGACCTGGTAGGTCGGTGATTGTAGCGATAAGTACTGCCTTAATCGTGACATGTTCCATTTTGTACTCAGTCCTGAACATCCTCCACACCCTTTTCAAACACCTCCACTAGTTCATCGATCACTGGTTCTAGAAACACATCGATGACATTCTAAGATTGTCTTGGCCATTAGATCAGTAGTGGCATCTGAAGGTATGACCGCTTCATATAGAGCCAAGGTGGAAGGTTGTATATACAGAGTGTCACTGGCCACGTGCTATGAATACTTTTAACCTAGGTCGAAAGGATTCATCCCATCTGTGCTCAAACCAAACCAAAGGTGCCTTACCTCTCCTCCGATATTCTTATAGAACATAGTATTGACTATCCTCTAGTCCTTCCCATTGGCAGAGTGCCTTATCATTGTATCTTTCTTACGCTCTTCAGTCATGCCAGTGCAACAGTTTGGCTGACTTTGCACATGCAAACAACCTATGCATTCAGGGGAGCTATAGGAAAATACCAAATGACCTTTACGGGACCTCTTTTGGTCTTGATACCATAATCTGATGGCCCTTCCTTGTACCAGTGGAGCTTCACACTTGGGGCATGCATCCAAGTCTTTGTATTCATCTCCACGGTACAATATGCAATCATTGGAACACACGTGGATTTTTTCAACCTCGAGGCCGATGGGGCAGGTCATTTGCTTGGCCAGTTAAGTCTTTTCTGGCAACTCATTTTTTTCTAGGAGCATTTTCCTTATTATACCTTACAACTGATCCAAGCCTTTATCGCTCAATTTGTTTGTTGATTTCAACTCTAATAGCATGATGTAGGCTTTCAATTTGCTCATTGGATAGTTCTTATACAATTGTGTTTTGACATCTTATCTTATTTTCTCTAGCTTTCTTAGTTGTCTTTCACTAAGACATCTGGTCACTACATTATGTAGTAGCTGAGAAATGCCATCGTTATCCTTGGTGTCATCAGCTAGCGTGTTCCTAAATATATTAACTATGGCCATAGGTTCCGTGTTGACACCAGGGTTCATCAGCATCGTGGATGGCTACGTCAGGCATGGCCTCATCATCATTGTTTTCCTACGGAACATTCACACCAACCTCGTCATGTATAGTCCATATCGTATAGTTTGGCATGAACCCCCTGGTAATCAAGTGCATTCGTGCAGACTCAATTTGAGCCCATTTCCTTTAATACTTGCAATCTTTGCATGGGCAGAAGACAGGGTTCCTATTCCTAGCTTGGGCATTGGCATTGGTGATAAACTGGCTGACGCCATGCATGTACCGCTTGTCTGTTCGGGACAGATGCATCCACTCTCGATCCATCTCTGTACAAAAAAATATTAAGACAGTAATTATAGAGAAATTAAGAAGAAGTCAAGCTTCATGAACAACAATTGTAGCTCGAAAGTACCACTTATTCTACACTTATTTAATTTAGTCACACCATTTTTGAAAAACATTATTGTACACTAATTATTGAAAAATTAAAATTGGTAGCCCCGACCATATAAATTGAAAATCGTAGCCCCATAAAAAACAATTATTGCACAATAATAAAGAACCATTATTCTACTCGATGCCACATAAAAATGGAGACACTAATTTTTAAAAAAGACTAAAATTGAAGACATGACCATGAACAACAATGTAGCTCCAAACAATGTGTTGGTAGGTGACACATAGATTAATTTGCTGACCAAAATTGTAAAAGAATCTACTCTACTCTTATCAAGAACTAATTATAGCATCACATACTAACAATGATCTTGACCACCATGTAATTAGCTAGGATTTTAAATGTGTTCAAAGACACCATCCTTTTGGATGATGGATTCACCACAATTTGTTAGGAAACCTTGCACAAAGTCCAATTGAAAAAAAGTGCTATCTCGAATGAAGAAAGAACTAGAATGAGAATCAAGCAATGTAGCCATCAAAACAATGCTAATTAAGCTACAAAATCAAAGGAGTGGATGCTTGTTACTAACCTTAAAGCAAAAAGATCAAGCCATTCTTCCATATCTAAGAGCTAGCTTCATGGTGAAGAGGAGCCGCAAAAATGGAGGGAGCGGCCCAAACGCACGCCTCTGTTTTCTAGATGGAAGATAGGAGGAAGGAGAGGACGGCGTCAGCTTTTTGTACTACTATTTTATCACCATTGGTTCTTGGCTTGAACTGATAGTGATAGCACCAAATCACTGTCGGCTCTTGGTTAGAACCAATAGTGATACGTTGCCGCCAACTCACTATCGTTGCAAGCCACAAACAGATAGTGATATGGTCCTTCACTGTCAGTTTTAGCCTAGCCCCAATTATTTTCTTATTTTTAAGCTCAGAATCGACAGTAATGTACTTCACTGCCGGTTGTCACAGATCCAACGGTGATGAGACCGACAGTGATATTCAAATCTATAGCCGTGACTCTTCGGGCGAAGCAATCCAACGAACAGTCAGATCGATCGGTCTGCGGATGGCGATACAACAGGCCCGATCACATTCATGACATCTCTGTTAGGTTTGATCTCCCACCAGTTAGGCCCAACGGCCTTTTGGGCCTTGTTCTCGCGCCCTGATCGGGGGCGCCCAACCCTACATGGTTGGTGGCTTCCCGTCACTGGCTGTGCCCCTCTCGAATCGAGATGGGGAATATCGGTGGGGAGTCAGCGGCTCAGGTGAACCTCGTATCGAGAGCCTGCCGGCCCCCACCTTTATTTATAGCGCAGTGTGACGGGGGCCCACCAACCATGTAGGGTTGGACGCCCCCAATCAGGGCACGAGAACAAGGCCCAAAAGGCCGTTGGGCCTAACTGGTGGGAGATCAAACCTAACATTCTCCCCCTTGATCTCTCAGCTATTCTTCGTTCTTTAATTTCATACTCAAAACTTTCAATTCATATTTTTCTTGCTTCTATCCTATTCCTTTACAGATTAGTGCATAGAGATTGTCTCATCAGTCATGGCAATCAGTGCCGTTAGACTAACAAGCCACAACACCCCTCTCCAGTATTGGAATGAAATTCTCTCTTGGGCCCTTCATATATTCGGGAGTCATAGGCTTTCCCTTAAACCCATGCCGGCTACGTGTTCTCTAAACACGTTGGGTGGTAAGCCCTTTGTGAGTGGATCCGCGAGCATTTTGTCTGTATTTATATGCTCAAGATTTATTATATGATCCTAAACTTTATCTTTCACAACATAGTACTTTATGTCAATGTGTTTGGCAGCACCACTTGACCTATTGTTGTGTGCATACTGTACCGCTGGGTTGTTATCACAATACAACCTCATAGGTTCATTTATGTTATCAATCACTTTCAATCCGGGTATGAATTTCTTCAGCCAATTCACCTACCCCGTTGCCTCATAGCATGCTACAAACTCGGCATACATTGTCGAGGATATAGTTACGGTTTGTTTGGAGCTTTTCCACAATATAGCCCCTCCTACGAGAGTAAATACATATCCTGACATGGATTTTCTTTCTTCTCCCGCATAATCAGAATCTGAATACCCCTCTATCTGTAGGGAATTAGATCTTCTATACGTAAGCATGAGGCCTTTCATACCCTGCAAATAACGCAGGACTTTCTTCACTAATTTCCAATGTTCAATTCCTGGATTCTTTTGATATCTGCCAAGTAACTCGGTAACAAAAGCTAAGTCAGGGCGTGTACACACTTGAGCATATTGTAAACTTCCAACAGCTGAAGCATACGGTACCGCTTTCATTCGGTCAATTTCATATTGGTTCTTGGGACACTGATGTTCCCCAAATCTATCACCCTTGACTATAGGTGCAGGTGAAGAACTACACGCATGCATACTAAATTTCTTCAGGACCTTTTCTATGTATGCCGTTTGCGATAATCCTAGAACCCTCTTTCTTCTGTCTCGGTGAATCTCTATTCCCAAAACTGAACTGAGGCCTCACCGAGATCTTTCATATCAAAGTTTGAGGACAAGAATTTCTTTGTTTCCATTAGTAGATTGATATCACTACTAGCAAGCAAGATATCATCCACATACAAAATTAGGAATATGTACTTTCCATTCTTGAACTTTGCGTAAACGCAATTTTCCTCAACATTTTCCTTAAACCCAAAACCTTTTATCGTTCTATCAAACTTCAAATACCACTGTCTTGAAGCTTGCTTCAATCCGTAGATTGATTTCTTTAGGCGGCATCCCATATTTCCTTTTTCTTTTACGACAAAACCTTTCGGTTGTGCCATATAAACATTTTCTTCTAAATCCCCGTTAAGGAAAGCCATCCTTACATCCATTTGATGTAACTCCAAATCATAGTGGGCGACAAGTGCCATTATAATTCTGAAGGAATCTTTACATGAGACTAGAGAAAACGTCTCATTGTAATCAATCCTTTCTCTTTGCGTAAAGCCCTTCGCCACAAGTCACGCTTTAAATCTTTCTACATTCCCTTGAGAGTCATATTTTATTTTGTAGATCCATTTACAACCTACTGTTTTGTCTCCTTTAGGAATAATTTCTAAGTCCCAAACTTTATTGGTACTCATTGACTTCATTTCATCTTCCATGGCCTTAAGCCACTCTGATGAGTGGTCACTTCTCATGGCTTCTTCAAATGAGGTGGGATCATCCCCCATCTAAAATTCTTCTATCTCATAAACTTCATAGTCATTAGTAATAGCTGATCTTCTTATTCTTTGAGACCTTCTAGGTGCTTCTGGTACTTGTTCCACGTTGGGCTGTTGGTGTTCTTCCTCATGTGCGACATTTGGTTCTATAGGTTCCTCAAGGACAGGTTCCTCAAGGATAGGTTCCTCATGTTCATTCATTGTCGCCATGGGAGAACTTGCAATAGGTGTTGGCACTATAGTGTCTTGCACTGTCGACGCAACAGCAGCAGGTAGCGTGAAGAATGGTTCTTCAACCATCGGAGTGGGTACATGTAACCGCTTCTCCTATAGGCTGATTTCTCATGCTACCATGCTCCCCCTGATCATGTTATCCTCCAAGAACATAGCGTGTCTTGTTTCTACAATCTTCATATGTCTGTCAGGACAATAGAAGCGATATCCTTTCGATCTTTCTGGATAGCCAATAAAATGGTACTTGACTTTCTTGGAGTCTAACTTTCCTATGTTTAGGGTTAAACACTTTTGTCTCAGCTGGATAGCCCCACACACGCAAATGGTTAAGTGAGGGTTCCCTTCCTGTCCATAATTCATACGGTGTTTTAGGCACCGATTTACTTGGTACTCGATTAAGTATGTGAATGACGGTTTTCAGTGCCTCCATCCATAAACTAATCGGTAATGTGGAGTAACTTATCATGCTTCTTACCATATCCATTAAGGTATGGTTATGTCTTTCAGCCACTCCATTCTGCTGAGGCTCCCCCGGTGTGGAGTACTGAGCGACTATGCCATTTTCCTGTAGAAACTTTGCAAACGGTCTAGGAATTTGGCCATATGGGGTATGTCGCCCATAGTACTCTCTACCTCGGTCTGATCGTACTATCTTGATTTTCTTATTGTGCTGATTTTCAACTTCAGCTTTAAATATTTTGAATTTATCCAATGCTTCTGATCTTTCTTTAATTGGATAAATATTGCCATAACAAGAGTAGTCGTCTGTGAATGTTATAAACGAGTCATAACCATCCACACTTTTCACAGGAAAAGGACCACATATGTCTGTGTGGATTATTTCTAAAATTTATGTGCTTCGTTTGGCATCTTTCTTAATTTTCTTGACATACTTTCCTTTGATACAATCAACACATTGTTCTAAATCTGAAAATTCTAAGTGCGGGAGAATTGATTCCTTAACCAATCGTTCTATTCTCCCCCTCGAAATATGGCCCAAGCGACAATGCCATAATTTCGAAGAGACAGTATCAATTCTCTTCCGCTTCTTAGTTACATTTGCAGATGGAGAATCATTCACATTCTCATCGCATACATTGTTCACATTCTCAGCATGAGATAATAAATAAAGCTTGTCTTGTCGGAAGGTAAGACCAACACATTTATTATCAACCAGTATCTTACACTTGCCACCACCAAAATGGCAATCAATTCCATCATCATCAAGTTTCGAAACGCTTATCAAATTTCTACGCAAAGAGGGAACATAAAGTACTTCTGTAAGTCTAAGTACAAAACCATTATTCAATTCTAAAGAAAAAACTCCAATGGCTTCAACATTGGCTTGCACTCCATTTGCAACTTTAATCGTTCTTTCTCTTCTTTGTAAGGTTCTCGTCCCACTTAACCCCTGTAAGGAATTTGCAACATGAGTAGTTGCACCTGAATCAACCCACCAAGTGGATTTATCATAACATTGGTACCGGAGCCAGTTTTATTGAAAAGAAAGATCGAACGATTAAACCAATTTCAGATCGGAAAGAACATGAACGAACCCTAACCCTAACCCTAACATGAATGGATGAATGGGGTCCTACCTGGGCCCTCATCCCGCCGGCGGCATCCCCACCGCGCGGGACAAAGACCGAGCCGTCGGCCCTCGCCGACGTGTCGGACTGGAACTCGAACCCTAGATCTAAATCCTTGTTTGGATAAGAGAAAAGCAGACCCAAATCCGAAGAGGGGAAATGGGATAATCTTGGAGAACTCGAATCAAACAAAAAAAACATGAATCAGGTTCAACCGAACCCTAACCCTAGATCCCCTTTTCGGGTGAACGAGTGAAAAGAAAAGAAAGAAGATAGAAATCGAATCCGAATCAGCCGCTCGCCGGGCTTGACCAAGGGGGCGCCGCGGCTAGGCCGCTCGACGGCGGCGTGCTCACCCGTTGGGGGGCACGCGCGCCGGCGAGGGGGCCGGCGACGGCGCCATGGATCGCCCGCTCCACCGCCTTCGAGTCGCTCTCGGTTGCGCTCGCCTCGCTGCTGCGGCTGAGGAGAGAAGAGAGAGAGCGGCGAAGAAGAGAGATAAAGGAAACAGCCGAATGAGATTAGGGTTTCGGAGGACGCGGCCAGGAGCGTTTTTGTTCGCCCGAAGACGGCGCGCAGCCGTCCGATGAATCCAACGGCCACGGATGCTCGGACCGTCGCCGGCCCAGGCGGGCGCGAGCGCGCGCGGCACTTTGCCGGCCCAGGCCCAGGTTGTGGCCTGGGTGCGGCCTGTGCGCGCGCGGACAGATGGGCCGTCTTGGGCCGCTGCAGCGCGCGCTGCTGGCCAGGCCGCTCGCATGGGCGAGCTAGGCCGCGCGCATGGGCAAGCTGGGCCACGCTGGGCTGAAGTGAAAAGAAAAATTTTTGTTATTATTTTCCAGGAGCAATTTTAATGCATATTTTTTGATAAATTTGAATGATTTTGATACAATTTTTTCTATGCAAATATTATCCAACGATATTTTGCCAGAAAACAGTAAAGTACTCAGTGCTTCTGAAAAATAATAATATAAAAGATTATTAATGTTTCCGTTGTGCATGATAATTTTCGTTCTCCTTTGATTAAATTTGAACCAACGGGATAATTTAATTTTAAGAGAAGTGATGAATTTCTGATAATTTTGATGAGATTATGATGTTATTATTTTCTGACAACGTTGTTAATAACAATATTATAATTTTGATCCATGAGAAATTATGCATTAATTTTACTTCTGCCCAACGGTGATGTAAAATGTTTGCATGGATGAATTATAAGTTTTATTTTGACCAACGTTGAGTTAAAGCATGAAATTTTATGTATAAATGTTTCTTACTTACTCTGGTGTGGTTTCAGGAGGCAAATGTATTGTGAACATTGCCAACATCTCGACACTCAATGGGACCAATCACCGTGTGTGGCGCCGTCTCCACTGCGCCACCACTTTACTGCACCGACTCCTCTCTCCACCGAACGTCGCTGCCGGCGCGCAGATGGCATCCGCGAACGAGATCACGGCCAGCGCTTCCACCACTCCGACTGCTTCGACCACTACGGCCTTCGATGGTCTGCAACCTCTTACTCTCCCTTCTCTCTGCCTCTTTGTAGATCGTGTGTTAGGATTTTAACTACTGGGATTCAAGAACATGTATCCCTACTTCACTGTGTACATGTATTCCTATTACTATGTATTCCGATCTGATAAATATGAATAAGAGTGAATCTAACAATCTCAACGTAACGTGCACTATTGCTGCCATCGGTCTCAGCCGCTAGCTCAATTTCGGCGCCCACAAAGAACCGATCGGGGTGCCTGTCACAACAGATCTTCGTATTTTATCCCCCTGTTGTAGCCCTGTTGTATCTACAACAGGAACAAGCTGATGATGTCTCGTTCTCATCAGCAAACAATAACAGCTACAATAGCTTGATGAATGACGATCGAGATAGCTGTTCGATTTCCTTCCTGCTGAGGTTTTGTGATTCAACTGGCCAAAACAGTAACATACAAATATATAGTCGTTGTCATACGGTATATATACGGAGTAGATCCTAACTGCTGAGAGTATTACCTGCGGCTATAAATCCGTGGACTATTCTTCCAGGATCTACTTCGGATCCTACCATGCATGCACAATTACGTATTGACGAGCTAGTAGCTGCCAGATTTATTAATAAAAACCAGTCAGATGCATGCAACAGAGCTTAATTGCGCAGAAAAAGGGCCAATTACATATAGGTCCACAGAAGGGGCAGAATAGTCGTAGGCAACTGACCTTAGATGCTGTTGGTCTGTTGCATGGTGGATTCATCACGTATATAATGCCCGCAGCTCAGTCCAGGACCGGCGTCGACGTACGATCGACGTAACGTACACGTAATATACCCGTGGATTCGCCTTTCGATCCCGCAAGCTTGCATTTTGGTAGTAGTGCTTCTGCTTCAATTGCTTCTTCATCCCAAAAAGGCGTACGTACGTTCTTGCATGACAAAAGGCGTCGTCATTATGTTATGGGTGTTGTAACGGATCGGACTGTCGTCGTCGTCCTTGCCAACAGAACGGTGTGCCTTCATTCAGTCCGTTCGCTTGTTGGTTTCAGCTAGAGCTTATCAGCTATGATATAGTATTTTTCTCTCACAATAAACCAGCATTAGTCAGACTTATCAACCCAGAAACCAACCAACGAACAGGCTAATTGCAGTGGAGTATAGGGACTCTACCATGAGTTAAGTTCGATCATGTTCATGGTTGGTCCTCGGTCACAATGACGTACACTGAGCTGTGTCTGATACTGTTACTAGTAATTAAGGTCCGGTTTGGAGTAGCGGATCTAAGGCACTGGATGGATCCCGTAAGCTAAAAATTAGCTCTACTACATTCAAATTCCCCAGCTAATAGCCTAAACTATTTAGTTAAGGAAAAGTTACAAGCTAACTCTGACAAGCTAAGTACTACTCCCACCATTCTAAATTATAAAGTCATTTTGGCTTTTCTAGCTACATAGGTTTTGCTATGCATCAAAAACATACACTGTATATATATCTAGATGCATAACTTCTGCTATATATCTGGAAAAACCAGAACGACTTACAATTTAGAATGGAGGGAGCGAGTACTAGCTATTAGCTGGTGGATCCAAATAAAAGCTGAGGTACTAGATCGACCAATAGCCCCGCTATCGGCCTACTGCTAGTAAAAAGCTATTAGTTGGTTTCCTTCAGCTAGCAACTATAATAATTAACTTTCAGATTCAAACGTGCCCTAATTAAGATTGTATTGCGGGTAAGAGGGGCTGTCATTTTCCCTTCGTTCCCTTCTTCTCTCTCTTTCTCTTTTCTTTCTTCATCTTCCTTCTCTTAGTCCATGCATATCAATTGTTGGAGAAACTTTAAGTACGCTTCAGTGTGCCGGCGAGGACGCCCAATAAGGGGAGAGGGGGGACTCTATCCCCCACATTGGATCTGCCCCGTCCGTTTGGACCAGTTAGGCCAGTACCCAACGCAGGCTTTGTCAGGCAAACTAGGCTCGGGTGCTAGCATGTGCAAAAGTTAGGTGTTCTAAGGCTTGTTCGGCTGATATTAAAGCCGGCTGCAGCTGTTTTGTTGTGAGAGAAAAATATTATAAATTCTAGCTGATAAGTTCAAGCGAACAGGCCCACAATGTCGGTGTGACTTGCAGAGGCTCCTATCGCCTGAGGAGAGAAACAGACGTCCACAAGAGAGAATGAGAGAAAAAATGGTGTCAGCTTTTACATGCTTTGGGCCTTGTTTAGTTGGACGAAATATTTTGAGAAATGATACTGTAGCACTTTCGTTGTTATTTGACAATTAGTGTCCAATCATAGTCTAATTAGACTTAAAAGATTCGTCTCGTGAATTTCGTCTAAACTGTGTAATTAGTTTTATTTTTTATTTATATTTAATGCTTCGTGCATACGTCCAAAGATTCGATAGTGACGAGGAATCTTGAAAATTTTGCAAAATTTTGAGAACTAAACAGGCACTTGGTATGTGCTTGGAGTGGCTAACCTATGTCTATAGGTGGAGCACAAAAAGTTTCTGAAGCCTATAGTCTTATTCTCCTGCGTTGGTGAAGCCCTTAGTGTTAGTACTTAGAGATAATGGTTAGTCCTCGGTCATAAAACATACACACAACCGTGGTATCACAAACGCTCACTTCATTAATGTAAAAAGATTTTTTTTACTCAATCGAACACAAGAGCAGCGCAGCAGTGCAACTTCTGAAACCCAGGCTGAACTGAAAGAAAGCCACCGAAAGCAATGTCCATTCTTCCTTGCAGCAGATCAGTCCTCTCCTCCCTCCCCAGCCCCCTTCGCAGGCAGCTTAGCCCAAGTGCTGTCTGCTAGCTGCCGACGGCCAGTCTATCTCGTTGTGTCTCAGACACACACTAGGGCCTTGTTTAGATGCCATCCAAATTTCAAGTTTTTTCACTCTCTCTCTATCACATCAATTTTTAGCCGCTTGCGTAGAGTATTAAATGTAGGTAAAAAATAACTAATTACATAGTTTAATTGAAAATCACAAGATAAATCTTTTGAGCCTAGTTGATCCACGATTAGACAATATTTACCAAATAAAACGAAAGTAGTACTATTTATCGGGTTCAAAAAATTAGTAAAGTGAACAAGGCCTGGCACTACCAAATCCCAAGCTTGAGCACAAGCGGCGTGGCAGTGCATGGCATGGCTACCGGCTACCGGCTACCGACTACTAGCCCTCCCTCCCCGCCTCCCGCCTCCCGCCTCCCGCCTGCCATCCTGCCTCCGCTCCGTCCGCTGCTTGGCGAAGCGGAAGGGGCGCGCAACACGTTCACTTTTCGCTGGTGACGCCACGGCCGGGCAGTACCAGTACTGGTACGGCGGGCAGCGTCCTTTCCCCTCTCTTGGACGTGACACGGCCGGAGACCCCGGCCCATCACGTCCACGGTTCACGCGCCCGAGGCGCCCGACTGGCCCGTAGTAGTTCGTGTGGTCGGCGACCCTGGCGATCGAGAGCAGCGAGCGAGCGAGCCCTGGCCGGTCCGGCCGGCCCCACTGGTCGGTAACTGGACCCATGGATGCCCGTGACCGTCAGGCCGTGAAGAAAGTCGCCACGTCGGCCGGCGGTCGTCCTTGCCGCTAGCTACCACCTCCCACGGGCGGTCTCGCTCGTGCATGCATGCATCCATCCATGTGGGCCTTCTTCCTCCCCCGACGGCTTCCTGCGCCGCGCCGCACGCAAGCTTGCAACAGCTAGCCGGCAGCCAGCGCCCAGCGGCGGCGCTCTACTACCCTGCGGGACCGGCGGCTACTGAGGCTAGACTACGGCACAGCGCCACAGCCTAACGTATTTGGATACTGTTCGGCAGCACACCTGAATGATTAGGAGCTGCATGCATGGCGCTGCACGACACGACGCGACGCAAACCCGCCGCGCGCGGTGACTCCCACAATTCTCGCCGCCACTTGCCACCTGCATTTCTGGCAAAAAAGTTGGGAGCGGCCGCTAGCCCCTCTCCGGCTCTACCGGCCGGCCAGCCTATATCGGGTTTAGTCCCATATCGTGTAGCGATGGTTGGAGAGCACAATATATAAAGCGGGAGAACCCTCACCTATCAGATTAGTATTTTGGGCTAGGAATACTCAAAGAGCTTATATGTTGTAGCTCCAGTGGATCCTAGGACCTGTGGGAGACCCTCACATATTAGGCTAGTCTGAGAACCCTCACTTATCATGTTAGTCTTTTAAGTTGAGACCTATGGGAGCACATATAAGACGAGAGAATCAAGCTAGCTTTAAGATCATAAACTCGATGGTCATCACCGATTCGAACAGCCTATACGGTGCATGACATGAATGCAATGGAAAGGCCGGGTAGGCGGTAGCTCCACTGCTTCCAGGAAAGAAAGACGAGACTCCGAGAGCCCGTCACATGGCCGCCAGTTCGTCGTGCGTGCTCCCAATCACAGACCTTTTTTCTTCGCGATTTCGTCGACGCATTATCGCCGGCTCTGAGAAGAAAAGCCTACTGGGGCGAGGGCTAGAAAGAGCAAGGCGACAAGGCGCCACGTCACTCAAGGGTCTTTTGCTTGTTCCCAGCTGCCATATACGAGTAGTCCCATCCAAACCCCCACCACATCACCTCACCAAAACCAACCGTGCCATCTTTTCCTCTATCCCATTTTTCTATCTTTAAAAAAAATCGCAGTCGCCACGAAGACTCACATGAACTCCTCAGCAGCTGTAACCTTTTTCTAAAAAAAAAAAGGCAGAATAATTATTTTGGTCCCTCAACTATTACTCGAGGCTCGGTTTCATTTCTAAACTTTTAAAACGGACGTTTAGATTCTCAAACTTTAATTTTAGGTTCAGGTCATCCTACAACTATAAAGATGATCGTTTTAGTCCTCAAACTTTGTATTTTGGACTCAGTTTCATTTATAAACTATCAAAGTGTATTTTGTTCTTTAAACTTTTATTTTTAACTCAACTTTGTCTACGTTCTACGTGGAACGCGGCACTGTTGCACCTGGTTAGCTCCAAAACCACCAGCGATTGGAGATAGAAAAATAATATTCATCCAAAAACTCATTCGTGGCCATTAATAATTTCAAGTTGTTATTTTTAGTGTTACCTTATAACGGTAACATTATATATATATATATATATATATATATATATATATATATATATATATATATATATATATATATATATATATATATATATATATACGACTAAATGATATTTGTGGGAGCAATTACAGTTGCTTAGAACACTATTTATTCTTTAAGAATACATGGATATATTGAAACAATAGAAGATCTATGATTTTGATAATTTATGGATGAAATTGTACCTAAAATGTAAAGTTTTCTTTTTGAATAGACAAAATTGAGTTGAACTTAAAAGTTAAATGCGCTTTGATAGTTTATGGATGAAATTGAGCCAAAAATGCAAAATTTCAAGACTAAAACGATCATCTTCATAGTTGTAGGATGAAACTGAGTCTAAAACTAAAGTTTGAGGATCTAAACGACCGTTTTAAAAGTTTAGGGATAAAATTAAGTCTCGAGTAATAGTTGAGGGATAAAAAAAATAGCTATTGTGCCTTTAAAAAATATAATATACATAAAGATGAATATAAATATATGTCCCACTAGTGACACTAGGCCAGGACTCATCGAGGAACAAGTCCGGTCTCTGGTGTACGGAAAGTGCCTAAACAATGCGTTGCAAGTGCAGTTCGACGATACACAAAAGCCCGATATTTTTTTAACGTGTGGTTCAGGCTCTGCCAAACTCGGAAACATTTCGAGCTTTGCTGATGTAGGGATTATTCTAACCTGCCCAAGAACAAAAGTGGGGTTAGTAGGCTGATGGGGTTAGTAGGCTGATGAGGCAACTGATGTAGGGATTATTCTAACCTGCCCAAGTCCTGATCAGACGGCACTTACTACAATTCTTTTCTTCGTTTTGAACTGAAAACAAAAATTCGAGTTGCAATAACAATGTCAAAAGACAAAAACAATAGTAGGAGAGGAAAGAAGGGGGAAAAAAGTAGTGTTACTGTATCAGAACAAAGACACCCTACCCACAATAATTGTTGCACAGCATGCACGGGCCCTTGCATGGCAGTGGGCCCCTGCCCACTGTTCCTCCTTTAAGCCTTTTGTCGGGGACCATACTAGGGTGTTCCGAAAAGAATGAGCTAATAACCATCAACATTGATTCAACCGAGTAATCAAGAACGCGCCTACAGCTCCAACCGACTCCAGGTGCGCCGGCTCCGCTGTAGGGAGCAGGCTTCGCCTCACCCGACCCCGAGACCGTGATCTCCTGCCTCGTCTGACTCCAAGTCCACGATCTCCGCCTTGCCAGACCCCATGGGTGCGGCCTCTGTCTCGCCCGACGAGGACCCATACCTGCCGCCAACCACTCTAGGTCTAAGCGTATGGGCCTGGGTCAAAACTCTTACACCAAGGAAGAGACCGGTACTGCCCCGATGTAAACCACGGCCACAACGGGCCATACCTGAGGATTCATATCAAGAACAGCATCGGGCGTACCAGTGTTATTCTGCCTAACCCTCGTACGAACACTGACAGACGCGTCAGTTCACCACGACGTCCGCTAGGACGAAGTGGAGCGCCATGACCAGCGGATGATGCCTGCGCATGGCGCGAGTGACGGATAGGACCGCAACGTGGAGCCATCTCTGTTGACATCTATAGGGCGGCGGGACCCGCATAAAGGAGAAGTAGGACCCGACGATCTTGTAGGCCTTCTTCTCTCATGTTCTTCTTATTTTCCTCCGTTATAACCCGCGCTTTCCCTTGGCCTATAAAAGGGAAACTAGGGCGCCCCATAAAAGGGGATCCCAAACCGATCGACCCATCAAGATCCGATACAGAACCGCACAAGAGCATGACATAAACGCACAGCTAAGCAGCGATCGAGCTCTCAGCACCCACTCACTCCTTTCACTATAGACTTGGGATCCTTTCCCTCTCTCGCTCGTTTGTAACCCCTACAACAAACTTTCGGTGCTAGTAACACGAGCAGCAGCGATGAATTGGACGTAGTGACTTTCTACCCGAACTATTATAAATCTCGTGTCCTCTAAGCACACCATCCGAGTCAGACGCGTAATAATACAAATTTACTCGTCGGTGGTAACTCAAAACACCAACAGTTGGCGTGCCAGATAGGGGCCTTTTGCGCGTCTCGACGTCCACATCAAACCTCGGATGGCTAGTCACAACATCAGCTGGGTCCTGGGCGTGCACGTGCGCTTCGGGAACCTGGACTTCATCGTCACGATAGAGGAAAAGCTGGTGCGGGCTCCCGTTGTCGTCCAACCTCTCCACTCTGCCGGCTTCGACACGATAGCTGAGGTGCTTGAGGAGTTGTAGCTGCACGCACTAGAGGCCCGCGCCCCCGAGAGCGACCAGCTCCTCGACTTCGACCACAGGAGGCTAGAGCGCCAGCTCGACACCTTCCTGGGACCCCGATAGTCCTAGGAGGACTTGCGCCACCTCACCTTCTTGTTCGCCAATGTCATGACGTAGCTTGCCGGAGAAGAGCCGCTCTCCCCAGAATACCTCATCCGAAGCACCCCGACAGCGCTCCCGTCCAATCTCCACAACACCGTAGAGACCGTTGGTCACCTTGTGGCACAACACACGCCTCCATCCCTCGTGAACGATGAGTTCGTGGGGATGACCGAATATGTCACGGAATCTTTCTACAACCTCCTCGCGGGAGAATCGGGGTCGCCCTCCGACTCTGACTCCAGCGTGGGGAGCCATCACCCTTCTCATGAATGTTTCGTGGTAGGTACTACCGAGGGACACGTCGAAAGCATCCATGAGGGAGAGGCTACCCTAACAAACAACCTCAACGATGAGGTCGAGAGGGATGTAGGGGCCCCACCTCGCCTGTGGGTGGAGCAACTAAAGGCCCGGCACCAAGAGCATGAGGAATCATGACTCTAGCTCGAGTAGGAACGCACGGAGCTCGAGCAAGAGATCGAGTGCCACGAAGACAGTGGGCGTGCGCGCGCCGTGGCCCACGATGTGAACCAGAGGATCATTGAGGATGATGAAGCCCTCCCACACTTCACCCAGGTGAGCCAGAACATCGCTGTTGTCGCAGCCTTGCTTCAGGGACTTTTGGGGCCCACGACGCCCGAGGATCATCAGGCCCATCACGAGATTCGCACGCAACTCGAGCGTGCAGCGGTGTAACAGGCTGAGAGCTCGCTGTCCTGACGACGCGAGCTCGATGCCAGCCAGCATGTGCCCTTAGAGCGACCCAGCATGGACATATCAGTCCACCAGGCATAGCGAGGCAGCAGGCCGCGCACCGCAGTCCCAGTGCACGAGCGTCTCGGCCGCAACTGTGACGCGCGCGACACCCTCCATGCACGTAGGCGTGCCCAAAGCGACACAAGGGAGGGGACCAACCACGTCTACCACCCTCATCATGGCGAATGCTACGATAGCGGCAAGGACCAAAGTTCAAGCCCTGACTTGCCAGAACCTCTGGCCTTTGGCCGACACATCCTCAACGCCACCTTTCCACCACGGTCCCGACCGCCGACCAACATCCCAAAATACTTCGGAGAAACAAACCTCAGACTCTGGCTCGAGGATTATCGGTTTACTTGCCAAGCCGGTGGAGCGGATAATGACAATTTCATTATCCACAACCTTCCATTGTTCCTGGCCAATTTGACATGAACGTGGTTGGAACACCTTCCGCCCAATAGAATCCAAAGTTGGGCAGACCTAAAAGAGATCTTTGTGGGAAACTTCTAGGGCACAGACGCGTGTCCTGAGAACCCATCGGATCTCAAAAACTACCGATAGAAGGCTGTAAAACTCTCTGTGGGTACATCTGGTGCTTCTCCTGGTAGTGCAACGAGTTGCCTAACAGTCGCCGACGTCGATGTCATAGGAGCCTTCCTATCTAGGACCACCTACGAGTCCTTGGTTCACAAGCTAGGACATAAAGGCCCACAAACCACCAAGGAGCTCCTCGACATCGCCACCAGACATGCCTCGGGTGAGGAGGCGGTCGGAGCAATCTTTGACCACCTCAAGGGCAAGGCAAAGCCGAATGAGGATGCCGGCGAAAGGCACCTCCAACCGTCCCACCAAGAAGAAAAAGCAGCGGTGCGAGGGCTTGCTCATGGCCGCCGTCTACCGCAAGGGGGGTCAGAAGCCCTAAAAGGATCAAGATGCCCAAGAGGGGGGTGAATTGGGCTAATTCTAAATTTCTTCGTAATAATTAAGTCCTATGGTTAGCCCAATTAACCCCTTGTGCCTAAAAGGTGTTTCTAATTGTTCTACCGCACAAAAGACTTGCAACCTAAGTTCCAATCCTACTCTAGCAAGACAATTCTAAGAATGTAAAGACATGAATTGAATTGCACAAAGTAAATGCTCAAAGTAAATAGAGAGGAAAGGACGCAGCGATGTTTTGCCGAGGTATCGGAGAGTCGCCACTCCCCACTAGTCCTCGTTGGAGCACCCGCGCAAGGGTGTAGCTCCCCCTTGATCCGCGCAAGGATCAAGTGCTCTCTATGGGTTGATTCTTCAACGCTCCATCGCGGTGAATCACCCACAACCGCTCACAACGTGAGTTGGGTCACCCACAAGCTCCATCGGGTGATCACCAAACTCCCAATCACCACTAAGCCATCTAGGTGATGGCGATCACCAAGAGTAACAAGCACGAACTCTCACTTGACCATGACAAGCCTAATGAGAAGGTGGATGCACACTTTGCTACTCTCGATCTTCACTAATGAGGTCTCTCTTTTGGATTCTCAAATCTCAATCACCTCACTAGGACCTTGCTCTTCTTGGCACTCTCTAAGGTGTTTCTCAATTGTTGGAATGAGCAAAAGTTTGTTCACACACGAGTGGAGCTTCTATTTATAACATGGGCTGAAAAATAAACTGTTATGTGCCTCTATGGGGTGACTGGACGCTCCGGTCATGTTGACCGGACGCTCCAGTCAGTACACCCTGAACTCCTGAGTTTATAGTGTGACCGAACACTGCTAGTGTCAGGTCAGCACTGACCGGACACGTCCGGTCATGATTTACCCTCTCTGGAACCTTACTGGAAACGACCGGATGCTGGCTCTCAGCGTCCGGTCACTTGACCTTCCAGCATTCGGTCACACCGAACGATTTCACCTTAGTCAAATGAACTGACCGGACTCTACGCCAGCGTCCGGTCACACCAAAGCCAGCGTCCGGTTAGTATTTGACCCACCATTCACTTCCAACTCTCGATCATATGTGAATGAAGTTTGCTCTATTTGATCTTAGGCATATGTAGGAGCTACCTAGCGCTAGTTTTAACAAGTGTGCACCACACCTAACTCACTAGACTCACCTAGGTCAAGCTACCCGTCCATACCCCCTTAATAGTATGGCCAAAGGAAAAAACAAAGTCCTAAACTACTCTAAGTGTCTCTTCAACTCCAATCGACACTTAGAACTAGCTCATCCTTAACCTTGTCGTCCATCCTTTGAAAACCGAAACGATTTTCATTCGTAGGGGACATGACAACCATGATTGCCCTAATCAATCTCCATTACCATGACCTAACTCAATTGTTTCTGCAAAACACACGTTAGTCACAGTAATCACTGTATTGTCATTAATTCACCAAAACCCAACAAGGGGCCTAGATGCTTTCAATCTCCCCCTTTTTGGTGATTGATGATAATACTACCTCGAGTATGTGAAAGAGTGAGGTTTTTAACATGCTTGGATCATATAAGCTTTAGACAATAAGAACAAAGGTGTTAGACAAGCTTATATGACCCAAGCCATTATGATGTACTCAAAAGATATGAAATAAGCATGAGCACAAGTAATAAAGCTCATTTGCATCAGAGTAAAATGCGGAAGCAAAGGCAAATGAGCATAACACAAGTGATATGACATATAAATAATTCAAAGTAGAGAGCACACATGTCATATATCACGGTCACATAGATATCACTATCACATATAGTTCAATGCATGAAAGTAAACACACGATGAATGCATAATAGTGTATCACACATAAAGACTCCAAATGTAATATATAAGCTAATATAATAACTATGCTCCCCCTAGATAAGTAGCTCCCCCTAAGCCTAACATACTCGAACCCTCTCCCCCTTTGGCGTCAAACACCAAAACCTATGGGTCAATCGGCGGGACTGCAGCAGACGAGCCGGGCACTGAGGTACGAGGGGCAAGGTGGAACTAGGTGCCGTCATCGTCTGATCCGAAACTCTAGGCTGTCTGACCGTCTATAGCTGGCAGTGTCGCTGAAGCAGTCTAGGTCTAAGCTAGGATAGGTGCTGCCTATGACTCTGCTAGTATGCCTATAGTAGGATCTGAAGATGCAACTGAGGAAGGAAGCCTCTTGTAGTAACGGCGATGGGAGCTGCTATAGAAGGACCCGGGGCATACAAATGTGGTGGTGTAGGTTGTCCTATCAACTCACTGAAAGAGGCTCCAAGACTCCTAGAGACTAAAGTATTTGGCTCTAGCAGCGATGATGTCTGTGCCGGTGTGAAGCCTGTCTGAAATGGAGTGAACTACGGGGCTACCACTAGCGAAGCGAACCACTAGGACACCTGCTCTGTAGGAGAAGCATATTGTGCTAGTGGCTATCCCTGACTCTAAAGCCCACTGGGCTGTAATGCTGGAGTCATCGAAGGAGTGGCTGCCTGACCAAGCTAGGGCAAAGGCTATGGTGGTGGAGCCCCAATGGCAGTCACAACATGCTGCATAAATCCAAGAGCTGCTGCTGCATGAGTATCTGCTGTTGATGCATGGCCTGCTGCTACTGTTGTAGAGCCTGTGTCTGCTGATGTATAGCTAGCTACTGCTGCTAGATCTGCTGCTGCTGGCGCTGGAACTCATCCTGCTGAGTCTGGAACTAAGCAAATGTAGCAGCTGTCTCCTAAGCCTATCGTGCCTGGTCCTGCCTCATCCGCTCAAGTATAGCAAGGAGAGTGGGGTCAGTCTATGGGGCAGGTGGTGCTGAGCTAGAACTGCTAGCCTTATGGTCATGTCGCTAAGGAGGCATCTGAGGGATGGGCTGATAGTCATCATCAGAACTATCACTAGGGTCACTCATGACCATCCCCTCCTACTGAGCAAGCTCCTCCTCCTCTATAGCTACAATGCCTCTAATGATATCATCCTGCTGGGCTACAGACTCTGGCACCTCAGGACATCTATGTGGCTGACTGGGTGCTATAGGTGTACTATGCCTGATCATCTGTGTCATGTTATAGGCAAGGAACTCAGTCGTAGCACCACTATACTCTACAAGCATCTCTGGTGGCCTCACTATGACTCAAGTGATCCAGTGAGCATAGGGCAACTGCCTGCAACCTCTGAAGCCCTCAGCTATAGTATCCTCCATCTCTAACAGAAGAAGATCCCATATATAAAAAACTGTCTGCTGCATCAGAGAGTTGATCAGCCACAACTGTATATGTGTCAAGCCCTCTCTGTATCCCATTCTGGGAAGCAGTGTCCTCCTCATGATAGCCTCAAGTATGGGAGCAGTGGGATTTAGGTCACTGGGGTTCCTGTGTGATCCCTCTCCAAAGGGCTTAGTGAAGCAGTGGTGACCCAAGTCAGTAGGGGGCACATTGCCACCATGAGGACATCTAGGGGTGCTGTCTGGTCATAGCACACCTTGTGAAGTCTGACTAGCTGCTCCTAAAGTCTCAGTATCTCACTGACCCTCTGGCTTGTTAGGCGGTAGTCTCTTCTGCCAAATGCGAAGTGAATATATCTATGTTGTGGGTCAATCCAGAGGGAAGCATAGAACTGCCGAACCCAAGATGGAACATATAGTCCTAGACCGTCCAATCAAACCTGATAGCCCCTGGTAGATATGTAAGATAGGGGCGAATGTGTTCTTTTGCTGCTGCAACTATAGAGTCAATGTGGCACACCCTCTGAGATCTGAAAACTGCCCCACTATTGAGATAGGCATTGTAGAAATCCTCCTGCAGTGGAGTGTAGAAGCCCTCTAAAGCTCTCTCATCCCTCCTCGGTGGAAACCATATCTCAAAATCAACAAATCTTAGTTGTTGATCCTGCTTGGCCATGGCGACCCTCAAGTCAAGATGGGTCACTGGAGGCAGGACCCTAGTGGTCTAGGGCGATGGACGAGAACCCCTCCGCTGTGTGTCAACCCTCGGCGTGACTGGGGTACGAGTATGACCAGAGCGGTGAGGCTGTGGCTGAGGTGCCTACTCTGTCTCCTCAGCCTGCTGGCCCTCCTGAGTCTGCTCTGTCGGCTCTGTTGGTGGGGGCTGCTGCTATGGCTCCTACTGTGACTCCCCCTGAGGCTGAGGATCCACAATGGGAAGATGTCATCCTACCATCACGATAGTCCTAGGTGGACTACCATGAAGACGCTCAATACGCTCAAATCTACCCTGTGCCTCTGGTGATAGATGATCTGCAATAACAACTCCACTACGAGCTCCTCCTCTCTCGACATGCTCTACGGCCTCAGTGACTGCAGCTGCTCTGGCTGTCTCTGCATCAGGGTACTTGTGCTTCTTTGATGCAACCTTCTTCGTCGCCTTGCCTTTAGGATTTGTAGGCAAGCGAGGTGGACACCTCGAATCCTCATCTCTTGGACCACCACCGACATTCTTTATGCGATCCATCTAATGAATCTGAAGAGAATCAACTGCTGCTGATAGGAAACAACTGCCTCTGACACTTTCGAGGCTTGGCCTCGATCCTTACTCGTGAGCTTGGCCCCGAGTTAACTGACACCTGCCACACGATCTCAATGGCACCGACTCGCTGCGCGATGGAATGGATAGGATATACAATAAATACAATGTATCTAATACATGTGAAACCCTAGGAAGTAAGCAATTTGGATACGAAATTGAAACGTGGGGCATTGCTACCTGATGAACCGACGACCCGAGGAGAAAAGAGACAACACGTGGAGAACCACCGAATCACGAGGCTAGGGTTAGGGATTGCAGTGGAGGATCGGCAATCCAATACGGTGAAATGACGACCTGGCGATGGACGTGGACGGCACTATGGCTCGGGCTTGCTCGGTGGTGGAGCACAGCTGGCTTAGTGGCGGCTCTGCTTTGGAGGATCTTGGCGGTGAGCTGAGCAGTAGTGGCACTGGAGTTTGGCGGCATGTGGGCGAGCGGCGGTGGCGCGGTGCTTTGGTAGGTGTGGCGGAGCTTGCTGCGCGGTGGCTGGTAGTAGGGGCGTGCGGTGGCGCTGGCAGCGGCAAGCTTAGTGGTAGGAGACAGCGGCCCGAGCATAAGAGGTGGCGGCTATAGGTGGCTCTCAGCGCTAGGACACGGCATGGATGTGGGACAAGACAGTACGGTGCGCGGTTAAATAGGGTGGTCCCCCAACGTGATCGAATAGGAAAGGAAAAAGAGATCGAATCCGACACGATTCCTACTGACCGGATGCTCCGGTGGTAGTGACTGGACGCTACCACCCAGCGTCTGGTCGATTCCAGAGAGGTCCAAATCCTCTAGAATCGTGACCGAATGCATCCGGTGGACACCGACCGGACACAGCCAGAGTCTGATCACCTAGCCTTGACATCTTCATCATCGACCGGACGCTGAAGCACCTTCTGACCGAACGCTAGAAAAACACTGTTTCAGCATCTGATCACTCCTTCGGCAGCAGGTTCACCTCCAGTGAACTGACCGAACGCTGGACATTAGAGTCCGGTGCAGCGTCCGGTCACTCCTTCTTTAGCAACTCTTCAAATTTTTCACGCTGCCTATTCCCAATCAAGTCCCAACTCCAATAAGATCCAAATAAACACCAATTGAGACTGATGTGAGTGACCTCTCTCAAACCCTCAAGTTTTTCAAAATATTTTTCCTTAGGCTATAATTCTTTTTAAGAAAATAGGCAATAAGAGGGCGATTTTAAGATAAACGACAAAACAACACTCATGCATATGCAATGCAATACTTAAAAGTAAATCTAGTTGCTTGTCAAATTTGATCCAAGGTTAAGCTTCTTCACACGCTTTTCGGCGGTTATCTTAACCATGTTAGACAAGCCCTATATGCATTATAAAGCATTAAACATGTTGTATATTACAATGCAATGCAAGGAACAACACAAGCTCAATTTTTAGTGAAGTTGCTGAAATCAAACACATTGAGTTCATTTCACAATCTACAAAATGTTGCCTCATCTAGTGGTTTAGTAAAGATATCCACCAATTTATCCTCGGTCCTTACACCTTCTAGTGATATATCATTTTTAGCAACATGATCTCTAAGAAAGTGATCGCGGATATCTATGTGCTTGGTGCGAGAGTGTTGAACTAGATTGTTTGCAAGTTTTACCACACTTTCATTATCGCACAAAAGAGGTACTTTATCTAGAGCTACACCATAGTCTAGCAAAGTTTGTTTCATGTAAAGTATTTGTGCACAACAAGCACCCGTGGCAATGTATTCCGATTCGGCAGTGGAGAAAGCCACACTATTTTGTTTCTTGGAGGACCAAGACACAAGTGATCTACCAAGCAAATAGCACCCTCCAGATGTGCTTTTTTTATCAACATTGCATCCGGCATAATCCAAATCAGAATAGCCAATTAATTCAAATCTAGCACCTTTGGGATACCAAAGGCCAATGCTTGGTGTGTGCTTAAGATACCTAAGGATTCTTTTTACGGCAATTAAATAAGTTTCCTTAGGATTAGCTTGAAACCTAGCACACATACACACACTAAACATGATGTCGGGCCTAGATGCGGTCAAATATAATAAGCTACCAATCATAGAGTGGTAGAGAGTTTGATCAACCTGGATTACCTCCCTCATCTAGGTCAAGATGTCCATTGGTTGGCATTGGAGTCTTGATTGGCTTACATTCATCCATCTTGAATCTCTTGAGAAGATCATTAGTGTATTTCTCTTGAGAGATGAAAATCCCTTCTCTCATTTGCTTGACTTGAAAACCAAGAAAGAATGTAAGCTCTCCAATCATTGACATCTCGAACTCCCTTCGACATCAATTCACCAAATTCTTTGCATGAATCTTCATTTGATGATCCAAAGATGATATCATCAATATACACTTGACAAATGAAGATATGCACATCAAGCTTCTTGGTGAAGACTGTGGTGTCAACCTTCCCGATGATGAAGCCCTTCTCAATGAGGAAGTCCCGAAGGCGCTCATACCAAGCTCTTGGGGCTTGCTTTAAGCCCTATATAATGCCTTGGACAACCTATAAACATGATTAGGATATCTGGGGTCTTCAAACCATGGGAGGTTGATCAACATAGACTAGTTCATTAATAAAGCCATTTAAAAATGCACTTTTCACATCCATTTGATAAAGTTTTATTTCATGATGTGATGCATATGCAAGGAGGATACGGATGGCTTCTAATCTTGCAACCAGGGGCAAAGGTCTCTCCAAAATCCAAACCTTCAACTTGAGAGAACCCCTTTGCAACTAGTCTTGCCTTATTCCTCACAACAACACATTGATCATCTTGCTTGTTTTCAGAACACCCACTTTGTTCCAATGACTCTTGCACCTTTTGGCCGCTCTTTAAGAGTCCAAACTTTATTGCGAGTGAAGTTGTTCAACTCTTCATGCATGGCATTTATCCAATCTGGATGTTGAAGAGCTTCTTCTACCTTATTAGGCTCAAAGCAAGAGACAAAAGAGTGATGAGCAATAAATGAAGTAAGTTTTTGAGATCGAGTCATTACACCCTTTGATGGACTCCCTATAATGAGATCTTGTGGATGATCTTGAAGTAGGGGTGTATTTCTTCTATTGACCACTTGTGGGGGAGGTTGTGGAGCATCAACATCTTGTGCTTGTACCACCATTTGTTCATGGGAGACATGAGTATCTTTATTTTGTACTCTCTTATCTTTTTCATCATCTTGTGGCACACTTGATGAAGAAGGTGGATCAATCACTTGTACATCATCTTCATTATCTTTAGGCTTGATGTCTCTAACTGGAATGTTCTTCATAGCCTCCCTTAATGGTTCATCACCTACATCATCAAGATTCTCATGTGCTTCCTTGGGAGCCGTTAGATTCATCAAATTCTACATCATATTGTTTCTTCAACCAAGCCGGTGGTATGATTAAATACTCTATATGCTTTGGACTTTGATGAGTAACCAACAAGAAAACCAATATCACAACAGTCTTTAGAACTTCTCTAGGTGTTGCCGCTTCTTGTAGATGTAGCATTTACAACCAAACACCCTAAAGAAAGAGACAGTCTAGCTTCTTCCAATTGAAGCAACTCATAAGGTGTCTTGCCAAGGAACTTTTGAAGGAATAGGCGATTTGATGCATAGCATGCGGTGTTGATTGCTTCTGCCCATAGACCTTTAGGGGGTGTTGTACTCATCAAGCATTGTTCTAGCAAGAGTGATCAATGTTCAGGTTCTTTCTCTCAACTACACCATTTTGTTGAGGAGTATATGTTGCGAAGACTTCATGTTTGATTCCAACTTCATCACAATAAGCTTCTATATTTGTGTTGTCAAATTCTTTCCCATTGTCGCTTCTTATCTTCTTGAGCTTCACTTCAAATTCATTTTGTGCTCTCTTGGCAAACTTCTTGAAGCAAGATGCAACTTCAGATTTGTCATGAAGGAAGAATACCCATGTATACCTTGAATAATCATCAATAATCACAAGATAATATAGATTTCCTCCCAAACTCTTGTATGTTGTTGGTCCAAATAAATCCATGTGAAGGAGTTCTAGCACTCTTGCGGTTGACATGAAAGTTTTTGTTGGATGGGTGTTTGCAACTTGCTTACCGACTTGACATGCACTACAAAGCTTGTCCTTCTCAAACTTCACATCCTTCAACCCTCTCATGAAATCATTCTTCATAAGCTTCTTGAGTGAGCTCATCCCAACATGAGCAAGTCTTCTATGCCATAGCCACCCAAGTGTTGTTTTGGTGAATAGGCAAGTCTTCAAGTTTGCATCTTTGGAGGTGAAGTCTACTAGATATAGATTGTTGTATCTAAATCCTTTGAATATCACTTGTTCATCATCCTTCTTGGATACAACAACCTCCTTCTCGGTAAACAAGCATTGGAAGCCAAAATCACACAATTGTCCAATGGAATAGCAAGTTGAAACTCAATGAAGCAACATATAGCATATTTGAGATGGAATGATCATTTGATATTGCCACTTTGCCCAATCCTTTGACCTTGCCCTTTGAGTTATCTCCAAATGTGATTCTTTCTTGCCCATCTACTTCTTCATCTAGTGAGGATGAACATATAAGGATCACCAGGTCATATGTTGTGTGCAACCACTATCAATAACCCAATGACTTCCACCGATCTTGTAGTTCACCTACACACAAGAGATTAAGCTTTAGGAACCCAAACTTGTTGATGGCCCTTCACCTTCTCAACAAGTGACTTTGCAACCCAAATTTTCTTAGGCCTATTCTTATTTGGAGGTCCTAAGAACATCACTTTCATCTTTCCACTAGAATCCTTCCTAAGCATATAGTGAGCATTGAAGGCAAAGGGTCTAGCATGCTTAAGCAAGAGTTGTGGTGGTGGAGTTTGGCACTAATGAGCAAAGTGGCCTTCTTGTCCACACTCAAAGCATCTCTTTGGCTTTGGACTTTAATTATTGTTGTTGAGCTTGAGCCTTCTTCTCTTTGTTTGCCATGTATCCAATGCCACTTCTATCCATCTTCATGATGGTATTCATTAGAAACTCACTTTGAAGATACTTGCCTCTAGTGAACTTGCTCAATCCAATCTTAAGATACTCTTTCTCCAACTTGAGCTTCTTGTTTTCTTCCTTGAGAGCATCATTGTTCTTTTCTTCCTTGAGCTTCTTGTTCTCATCTTTGAGCTTCTCATTCTCAAGGATCAAACCATCATCATGAACAATAGTTTCTAGCACAATAGGCTTGGTGGTTTTGAGTTCTTCAAGATCCTTCTTGAGATTTGCATTGTCATTCTTGAGCTTGACATACTCATCATAGTCATTGCACTCAACCACTTGCTTGCCTTTGCCACTAGATCTTTGCTCAATGCTCTCATCAATAAGATCATCACATGATGTAGCTATATCAATCTTAACAATATCATTAGTGGCATCATGTGGCTCATTGGGTAAAAATTCTTAAGCAATAACAAGGGTATCATGATTAACCTTAAGAGTAGTGTATTCATCTTTTAGCTTGTTGTGGCTAGTGATGAGCTCTTTGTGCACCCACCCAAGTTTATCATGTTTATCTTTAAGCTCTTTCTTAGAAGATTTGAGCTCCTTGAGTTTGGATGACATAGCATCATTTGCTTCTTTAAGCTCAACACTAGCCTTTTTGGCTATCTCACATTTAGCTAAAAGAGAATCATTCTTAATTTCAAGCTTTTCATTTTTAGCTCTAGTCTTTATGATGATCTTAGTGTATTTCTTTAGTAGTTTAGCAAGATCATCATAAGTAGGTGGCTCATATTCATCATCGCTATCACTATCACTATCATCATTATGAGCATGATCATCACCACTACTATCATCATGATGTGATTCCTTGCGTTCACCATTGGCCATAAGGCATAGGTGTGTAGAGGATGATGGCGGTAAAGGCAGTGAAGATGATAAGTCAATAGCAATGGTGGCCACCTTCTCATTGCACTTTCATCATCGGATGATCCACTAGATGAATCAATGTCCATGAGCCAATCACCGACGATGTAAGCCTTTCCACTCTTCTTCTTGTGGAAGTCCTTCTTGCCATCTCTTTTCTTGTATGGCTTGTTCTTTTTCTTCTCATCTTTATCTTCATTGCTTAAGTCATCTTTCTTGCCCTTGTTCTTGAACTTGTCTTTCTTGGGCTTTGTGCATTGATGAGCTAGATGGCCAAGTTCACCACAATTGTAGCAATCCATCTCGGAGATTGGCTTTCTTCTTGAGCTTGTGAAGAACTTCTTCTTGCCATCGAACTTGATACCACTCTTGTTGAGCTTCTTTAGCATCTTGGCGGTTTTCTTCACCATGAGAGCAAGGCTTTCATCATCAACTTCATCATCACTTGAGCTCTCATACTCAAGCCTTGCATTGCCCTTCTCTTGGCTAGCCATGAATGCTAAATCTTTTTCTTTCTTCTTTGTAGAGGATGAGCCATCTTGAGGTGTGATGTGCATATACATCTCATGAGCATTGATCTTCCCTAAGATTTGTGTCGGTGTAGTGGTAGAAAGATCACCTTGGTGTAGCACGGTCACAATATGCCTATATTTGTCAATGGGGAGAACACTCAAGATTTTTCTTACAACATCGGATGGTTGCATTTGAGTGAGTCCAAGCCCATTGACTTCCTCTACAAGAACATTCAAATGCGAATACATTTCATTAGCACTTTCTCTAGGAAGCATTTCAAAAGAGTTGAGCATTTTTATGACAAGATGATAGCGTTCCTCACGCTCAATCTTAGTTCCCTCATGGAGCGCACAAACGTCCGACCATAGTGCAAGGGCGTCTTTGTGGTTCCTCACACGATTGAACACATCTTTGCAAAGGCCTCAAAAGATGGTGTTTCAAGCCTTTGCATTCCACTTCTCATAATTAACCTCATCGCCTTGTAGGTTAGTAGCATCCCAAGGTTTTGGGAAGCCTTGTGAGGTGGCTCTAAGAATACCAACATCTAGAGCCTCTAGATACGCCTCCATGCGAATTTTCCAATAAGCAAAGTCATCTCCCTCAAAGATAGGAGGAGGTCCATCCCCGTGAGACATCTTGCTCTAGGCGGTTAAGCCTAAATATGTGAGCACGAGGCTCCGATACCAATTGAAAGGATCAAGATGCCTAAGAGGGGGGTGAATTGGGCTAATTCTAAATTTCTTTGCAATAATTAAGTCCTACGGTTAGCTCAATTAATCCCTTGTGCCTAAAAGGTGTTTCTAATTGTTCTACCGCACAAAAGACTTGCAACCTAAGTTCTAATCCTACTCTAGCATGGCAATTCTAAGAATGTAAAGACATGAATTGAATTGCACTAAAGTAAATGCCTCAAAGTAAATAGAGAGGAAAGGACACTGTGGTGATGTTTTGCCGAGGTATCGGAGAGTCGCCACTCCCCACTAGTCCTTGTTGGAGCACCCGTGCAATGGTGTAGCTCCCCCTTGATCCGCGCAAGGATCAAGTGCTCTCTACGGGTTGATTCTTCGACACTTCATCGTGGTGAATCACCCACAACCGCTCACAACGTGAGTTGGGTCACCCACAAGCTCTGCTGGGTGATCACCAAACTCCCAATCACCACCAAGCCATCTAGGTGATGGCGATCACCAAGAGTAACAAGCATGAACTCTCACTTGACCATGACAAGCCTAATGAGAAGGTGGATGCACACTTTGCTACTCTCGATCTTCACTATTGAGGTCTCTCTTTTGGATTCTCAAAACTTCAATCACCTCACTAGGACCTTGCTCTTCTTGGCACTCTCTAAGGTGTTTCTCAGCTGTTGGAATGAGCAAAAGTCCCTTCACACATGAGTGGGGCTTCTATTTATAACATGGGCTGAAAAATGAACCGTTATGTGCCTCTATGGGGGTGACCAGGATGCTCCAGGTCATGTTGATCGGACGCTTCAGTCAGTTAACCCCGAACTCCAAAGTTTACAGTGTGACTGGACGCTGCCTAGCGTCAGGTTAGCACTGACCGGACACGTCCTGTCATGATTTACCCTCCCTGGAACCTTACTAGAAATGACCGGACGCTGGCTCTCAGCGTCCGGTCACATGACCTTCCAGCGTCCGGTCACACCGAACGATTCCACCTCAGTCAAATGAACTGACCGGACTCTGTGCCAGCGTCCAGTCACACCAAAGCCAGCGTCCGGTCAATATTTGACCCTCCATTCACTTCCAACTCTCGATCATATGTGAATGAAGTTTGCTCCATTTGATCTTAGGCATATGTAGGTGCTACCTAGCGCTAGTTTTAACAAGTGTGCACCACACCTAACTCACTAGACTCACCTAGGTCAAGCTACCCGTCCATACCCCCCATAATAGTATGGCCAAAGGAAAAACAAAGTCCTAAACTACTCTAAGTGTCTCTTCAACTCCAATCGACACTTAGATCTAGCTCATCCTTAACCTTGTCGTCCATCCTTTGAAACCCGAAACGATTTCCATCGTAGGGGCATGACAACCATGATGGCCCAATCGATCTCCATTACCGTGACCTAACTCAATTGTTTCTGCAAAACACACGTTAGTCACAGTAATCACGTATTGTCATTAATCACTGAAACCCAACAAGGGGCCTAGATGCTTTTAAGCCCATCGAGGGCACCTTGGACAACTTCAAGAAGCTACTCGAAGGACCATGTCTAAACCATGCTTTCCCCATCAAGCATCTATACAAGGACTGCGGTCGCATGAAGCTATTCTTGTCTAGAGGCTACAACAATGGGAGCATAGGAAGGACCCTAAGCCATCCATGGATGACGCCGAGGGGATTGATGGTGGCTTTCTCAACATTGGATGGCTACCTCATGATTTTTGGAGGGTCAACGGCCTACGACTCCAAGCGTCGCTAGAAGCTCACATGCCATGAGGTCTATACGACAAATCCGGCTGCTCCTACCTTCCTCTGATGGTTGGAGTCTACCATAACCTTAGATCGGACTAACCACCTAGAGACCATCCCACAACTGGGGAGATATCCGCTCATGGTCGACCCGATCATTGGCACAAAGTGGCTCACCAAGGTACTGATGGATGGAGGCAGCGGCGCCAACATCATGTACGCCGAAACACTCGACACCATGGGCATCGAGCGATCACACATCTGATCGACCAGAAGGCCTTTCCATGGCACCATGCCTAGAAAGCAGGCCATGCCACTTAGGGCAGATCGATCTGTCCATCACCTTTGGGGATCCAACCAATTATAGGATGGAGTCCCTTACCTTTGAGGTGGTCGAGCTTCCACGAAACCTACCATGCCATCATGGGACGTCCATGCTATGTGAAGTTCATGGCCATCCCCAACTACACCTATCTGAAGCTAAAGATGCTAGGACCATGCGGGATCATCACCATTGGCACCTCCTTCTAGTGTGCCTACGAGTGTGAGGTCAAGTGTTGCGAACATGTCATGGCAATCGTCGCCTCCAAGGAGCTTGTGGCCATCAGGAAGGAGGTCGCTGAAGAAGCACCTGACCCTAAATGGTCGGCCAAGTCTTCTGAGCCTATAGAGGGCGCCAAGGAGGTCCTCATAGACCCTAGCGGCTCCAAGGGCAAAGTGGTGCACATTGGCACCATGCTTTCCTCTGAATAGGAAAGCGCACTCGTCGACTTCCTCCACGCCAACAGAGACATCTTTGCGTGGAAACCCTCGAACATACTAGACATTCTGAGAGAAGTTATCAAGCATGCCTTGAAGATTAGGCTAGGCTCCATGTTGGTGAAGCAGCACCTGCATCACTTCGATGAGGAGAAGCATAGGGCCATCAACAAGGAGATTGCGAAGGTTTTGGTGGCTGTGTTCATCAAGGATGTATACCACCTCGAGTGGTTAGCCAATCCCGTTCTAGTACAAAAAAAGAGTGGGAAATGGAGAATGTGTGTCGACTACATGGGTCTCAACAAAGTGTGTTCAATGGATCTATTTCCTTTGCCATGCATAGACCAAGTAGTCAACTCAACCTCAGGGTGCAAAACCCTTTGCTTCCGAGATGCATACTCCAGGTACCAACAAATCATGATGAAAGAGTCTGACCAGCTCGTGACATCTTTCATCACCCCATTCAGATCATTCTGCTATGTCATAATGCCGTTTGGTCTAAAAACACAGGGGCTACATACCAGTATTGTATGCTCAAATATTTTGGGGACCTCATCGGGCGAACCGTTGAGGCCTACATGGATGACATCGTGGTAAAGTCCAAATGGGCTGACCTAGGTCATAGCTAATTTAGACCAGACCTTCGCGAAACCCTGAGCAAACAACATTAAGCTCAACCCTGAGAAGTGCGTTTTTGGGGTCCCAAGGGGTATGATGCTGGGTTTTATCATCTCTGAGTGTGGCATCAAAGCCAACCCAGAGAAGATCTCAGCCATCATGAGGATGGGCCCGATTCAGAACATAAAGGGGGTACAACGAGTTATAGGGTGCCTCGCCAGTGCTCATCCGCTTTATCTCAGTGCCTCGGTGAATGAGGTCTCCCCCTCTATCGGCTCCCTGAAGAAGGCCTGACCATTTTGAATGGACGTCTAAGGCCTAGGAGGCACTTGACATGATCAAGTAGCTTCTGACAAAGGCCCTGATCCTAGTCCCTCCGACCGACATGGGACCGCTTCTGCTCTACATTGCAGCCACCATGCAAGTGGTCAGCGCTGTCCTGGTGGTGGAGCGAGAAGAAGAGGGACACACCCTCAAAGTGTAGCATCCCATGTACTTCATTAGCGAGGTCTTGTCCGATTCTAAGACTCACTACCCCCCAAATCCAAAAACTCATGTATGCCATCCTCATCGCCTAAGAGGAAGTTACATCACTACTTTGAGTCGCATCCGGTGACAGTCATGATGTCCTTCCGTCTCAGCAAGTTCATTAAAAACTAGGATGCCACAGGAAGAATCACGAAGTGGGCACTCGAGCTGATGGGTCAAAGCATTTCATATGCCCCTTGGATGGCCATCAAGTCCCAAGTGCTAGATGATTTCGTTGTAGAGTGGACCGAGGTCCAAATGCTGCCAGCAGCCATCGACCAAGAGTACTAGATGATATACTTCGATGGATCGCTGATGAAGAAAGACATCGGCGTAGGGCTGGTCTTTGTTTTGCCCCTCGGGGTACGCATGAGGTACATGGTTCGCATCCATTTCCCCTCCTCCAATAATTTGACCGAGTATGAGGCACTCATCAATGGCCTACGCATCACTGTCGAGCTAGATATCCGATGGCTCGACATCTGGGGTGACTCCTAGCTGGTCATCGACCAAGTCATGAAGGAATCAAGCTACCATAATGCCAAGATGGATACATATTGCCAAAATGCCTGCTAGCTGGAGGACAAGTTCAACGGTCTCAAGCTTAATCATATCCCGAGGTGTCTCAACGAGGTGGCTGACGCGCTGGCAAAAATAGCTTCTGGCCGAGAGCTGGTGCCAATGGGCGTCTTTGCCAGCGATTAGTACAAGCCCTCAGTCCGCTACAAGGAGCCAAAACAAGCCAGTGATGGGTCGCCTGCCCTAGGCTCGGGGGATAACTAGTTGTTGGCTCCATCCGACCCCGAAGTTATGGAGCTTGATGAAGACCAAGCGATAGAGCCTGATCCTCTGGCTGACTGGAGGATGCCTTACCTCAACTACCTCCTCCATGAGGCAGTGTCGATGGACAAAATGGAGGCTCAGTAGCTAGCGCATCGCGCCAAGTCCTTTGGCCTTATTAAGGGTGAGCTCTATAGGCAAAGCCACGTCAGGATCCTACAGCGCTGCATCCCCATCAAACAAGGGAAGTGGTTGCTGAGCGATATCCATGGTGGGGTCTGCGGTCACCATGCCATGCCTAGAACCCTAGTCGAAAACACATTCTGGCAAGGCTTCTACTAGCCAACCACGGTAGCCAACGCTGAACATATCGTGCGCACCTACAAAGGATGTCAATACTACGCTCGGTAGACCCACCTACCGTCCCAAGCACTCCAAACGATCTACATCATGTGGCCATTCGTGGTCTAGGGGCTCGATCTGGTTGGACCTCTCAAGAGGGCACTCGAGGGCTATACGCACATGCTCATCACCATAGATAAGTTTACAAAGTGGATAGAGGCTCGACCAATATCCACAATCAAGTTTGAGCAATCCATGCTGTTCTTCCTCGACATCGTTCATCGCTTTGGGGTCCCAAACTCCATCATCACGGACAACGGCATGCAGTTCACCGGAAATAAGTTCCTCCAATTCTACGACGAATACCACATCTATGTCGATTGGGCTGCCATGGCGCACCACTGCACAAATGGGCAGATCGAGCATGCAAATGGCATGGTCCTACAAGGCCTCGAGCCTAGGATCTTCCACCAGTTCAACAAGTTTGGTGAATGATGGGTCACAGAGCTTCTTGTGGTGCTCTAGAGCCTAAGGACGACCCTAAGCCGGGCCATCGGCTACACACCATTCTTCATGGTCTACGATTCTAAGGCTATCCTCCCAACTGACCTCGATTATGGAGCGCCAAGGGTCAGGGCGTACGATGAACAGGGAGCCGAGGCATCCCTTGAGGATGACATGGACCAGCTAGATGAAGCGTGCGATGTTGCCCTCCTCCGCTTGGCCAAGTATCAGCAAGCGTTATGCCGGTACCACAGCCATTGAGTGCGGGGTCAGGCATTTAACATCAGGGACCTGATGCTCTGCCTCGTCTAGAGCAACAAGAACTGCCACAAGCTCTCTCCGCCATGGGAAGGACCGTACATCGTCACGGAGGTGCTCCAACTAGGCACCTACAAGCTCAAGACCATCGACGGTGACGCCTTCGTCAATGCCTAGAACATCAAATAGCTATGTCATTTTTACCCTTAATATACGCAAACTTTCTCTTATCAGTTTTGCTACCAACTCCCCAATCCTTAGTGACCCCCGATTCCAGCAACGGCATGGGGTCGGGCCTCACTTGAGGGCTGATATGAGCATATCTATCCGATAGACATTCTCTATGACCGACCCTTTCTTACGTTAAGACCCAGAAGCAAGGGTTACTGGAAATAGACGCTGAGTAAAACTGGTCGGACTATAAGGAACCTATGCCCCAGCGGCTATGGTGTTTTTGCTCACTAGCGTGATTAGAGTTTTTTCCGCACCTCGAGCTTTCTAGACTTAACTATGGAAAGAGTCAGTATGTGTCTAAGAGTATATCCACCTGGTAGACATTCTCTACGTCTGACCCTCTCTCACGTTAAGACCTAGAAGCAAGAGTTTCGAAAATAGACGCTGAGTAAAACTAGTCGGACTATAAGAAACCTACACCCCAGTAGCTACAACGTTTTTGCTCACCAGTGTGATCAGAGTTTTTTCTACACCCTGAGCTTTTCTAGCCTTAACTATGGAAAGGGTCGGTACGCGTCTAAGAGTATATCCACCTGGCAAACATTCTCTATTCCTGACCCTCTCTCACGTAAAGACCTAGAAGCAAGGGTTGCGGAAATGAACACTGAGTAAAACTGGTCGGACTGCAAGAAACCTACGCCCCAGCGGCTATGGCATTTTTGCTCACTAGCATGATCAAAGTTTGTTCACCCGCACCCCAGGTTTTACAGCCTTAACAATGGAAAGGGTCAGAACACATTAATCTTTTTATACAAAAAGGAGAGATGGGCAAAAAATCTATTTGGTCATAATGAAATTGAAGAGCTTGTTTACTTGTTACGAGTTCGCCACCCAGCTTATCTGCATAAATTTTTGGGGAGGAAGATCTCATCCTCTATCTCCATAGGAAAGTCCTGTGCCAGTGGGTCACCCAAGTCAGTCAGATGGCTTGAGCCACTGTCGAGAGACAGGCAAGCAGTAGTAGGATGCCCCACGCGGGTTATGCCGACCCTGTCATGAACGATAGACCCAAATTCCACTCGAACATATTCAGTAAGAGCTCCCCGATCCCGTCACTCGAGCTATCAAGGTAAGTCCTGTGCCAGCGGGTCACCGAAGTTGATTGTATGGCTTGGGCCGCTGTCGAGAGATGGGTCACCCTTAATTTATGCATGTCTTCTCCTATTGGTTTTGCTATTGACTCTATGATCTCTAAGTGACGCCCGACCCCAGCAACGGCCAGGGGTTAGTCCTCACTCGGGGGCTAGTAAGAGTATGTCTATTTGGTAGACATTCTCCATGCCCGGCCCTTTTTCACATTAAAAACTAGAGGCAAGATTTGTAGAGACAAACGTTGAGTAAAACTAGTCAGATTGCAAGAAACATATGCCCCAACGGCTATGGTGTTTTTGCTCACCATCATGATCAGAGTTAGTTGCCCATACTCCGAGCTTTAGCCTTAGCCTTCCCAGGAAGAGTTTAGAGGGGCCCACCTATGGAATCTCCATCGAGGAGAGGCCAGCAGGTCATCCAAGTCGATCGGACAGCTCGGGCCGCTGTCGAGAGATGGGTAAGGAGCAGTGGGAGGCCCCATGGGGTTATGCCAACTCTATCATGAACGATGAACCTAGATTCCACTCGGACATATCCAATAAGAGCTCCCTGAACCCATCAGTCGAGCCATCGAGGTAACTTTACCAACCCCCATTCCGCTTTTCCAGTGCATGATCATTCACTCATCCATAACCATGCATGCTTTAATACATTCATCCATACATTCATCCCTTATGTCCAAGCATCGCATATGCAATTATTGCATCACAACACTTCGTGTCGCGTCACGAAGCGGTAGTCATCTCATCCGATGTGAGCGGTGACCGATCGAGGTTCGAAGGCCAGCCCACAAAGGGCTTGAGGCCGCCTCGTGTCAAATAGAGCTTGGGGAGAAAATGTAGATGAGCCCCAGCGGCCTTTGCCCAACCCATTCAGATGCGGATAGGGTCATCTTGACCTTCTTGTTTGATCCTAACCTCGAGCCATGCCCACAGAATCTCCATCGAGGGGAGGCCAATGGGCCACCTAAGTCGGTCTCTAGAACAACTCAGGCATCTGTTGGGAGGTGGGTTAAGGAGCAGTGGAATGCCACATGAGGGCCATGCCAACCCCATCATGAACGATGGACCCAGATTCCACTCGAACATGCCCGTTAGCGAGCTCACTGAGCGCGACACTCGATCCATCAAGGCAAGTGTCATTAGTTCAACCCCTCCGGTTGTGAAAACTGTGAATGGGGTGACACATAAAACTTGACCGAGCCCTACCAAGCCCAATTGGGCTCAGGGGCACGAGCCACCCAACCCCAACTTAGGAATCCAACCGACAGAGGTTTGAAGGCCGGCCCACAAAGGGCTCAAGGCCACCTCGCGTCAAATAGAGCTAGGGGAAAAAACACAGATGAGCCCCAGCGGCCTTAGTTCGACCCGCTCAGAACCAGATAGGGTCATCTTGACCTTCTCATTTGATCCTAACCTTGAGCCATGCCCATAGAATCTCCATTGAGGGGAGGCCAATGGGCCACCTAAGTTGATCTCCAGAACAACTCGGCCATCTGTCGGGAGGCAGGTTAAGGAGTAGTGGAATGCCACATGAGGGCTATACGAACCTCGTCATGAACAACGGACCCGGATTCCACTCGGACAAGCCCATTAGTGAGCTCACTAAGCACGTTACTTGAGCCAGTGAGGCAAGTGACGTTAGCTCAATCCCTCCGGTTGTGGAAACCACAGATGGGGTAACGATCGCAAAGACAAGCCGACCCTCGATCAGACCCCTGCTACAAGTAGGGGCTCAATGAAAGTTGGACTCACAAGGAGACCGAATGCATGGTCGTAGAACAATGGCTCAGATCCTAGGGAGGGGATACGTGCGAAAAACTAAGGATAACGTTTCTAAAACAAGAGATGCTTTCTCCTTCTAGTTTTGCTATCATCTCTCTCGATCTTTACTGAAACCTGACCCTAGCAACGCCAAGGGGTCAGGTCTCACTTGGGGGCTGATAAGGGTATATATATACCCATTCTGAAATAGTCACCATGCCCAACCCCTTCCTCACATTAAAAACTTAGAGGCAAGGTTTGCAGAAATGAATGATTGAGTAAGGCTGGTCGGACTACAAGAAACTTACACCCTAGCTAGCTATGGTACTCTTGCTTACCAGTGCAATTAGAGTTTCTCGCCCACACCTTGAGCTCTATAGTCTTAACAACAGGAAGGGTCAAAATGCATTAACCCCTTTTTTACACACAAAAAGGAAGAAAGGACAAATTTGTTCAAACAAAATAACAAGTTTGTTTAAACAAAGCACAAGGGTCGAAACTTGTCCGCTTATTACAAGAACGACCGCCTAACCTATTTAACTAACTAGCCCCTCTGTCAGAGAACTATGCCTTCTATCCTATCTGCTAGGTCCTGCAAAAGGGGAGCCACCGGCGTTTCCATCTCCTCCAGCTTGTGGACTTCATAACCAGGCATGTAGCCGTGGCTCATCGCCTCTAGATCGATGTTGTCCCCATAATAAGCATGAGCAATCATGAAGGACTGATTGACCCTGGTACGAAGGGCATTCCTCTCGAGCTAGCGCACCTAGGCCATGATCTCGATGGCATGAGCTACGAGCGAGCTGGTCCCCTCCGACCGCACCACCTCAAGGTTGTCATAGACCACTCCGAGGGTGGTGCTAAGGATACTGAGCTCGTCACTCTCCGCCTAAAGTTTTCTCCTTTCCTCGATGAGATCCATAGCCAGCCTGGTAGAAACGCTCTCAGCCTCCAGCTTTTGGGTCATCTCCCTTTTGAGCTCAGCCTAGAGGGAGCCGACTTTCTGCTATGCATCGTCGTGCTCTTGGCAGGCCTGGTCACGCTCCTGAAAAGCCTAGGCGCACTCTCGACGAGGTGCACCATGTTCAGAGTGAGCCTCTCCATGGTTCGGGTCAGCTCATCCTGCTCCTTGCATAGCTGAGCGACCACCATGGCATCTAGGCTCGCCCTTTTCTCTAGGGCAACAAGCTTCTCCTCAGCCCCAACCTTAGATCACTTTGTTTCTCAACATCGCTCAGAAGGTCAAGGATCCGCTGGTAGGTTTCGGTATCCTTCTGAAGCAACTCATCCTGCTCCTTCCTAACCCTAGTGGCTTCTTCATCATCCTTCTATGACCTCACCGATAGGGCCTCGAATGCCTTCTCGGCCTCGTTAGCATCCCGACGGGCCTCATTCACCCACGACCAAAGATTGGCCACCTCCTCGACAAGGGGAGTCATCTCGACCACCCTCTGTTGGGCGACGGCAAGCTAAGCCATCACCTCCCCGCATAGCCACGCCTCCTCGATGAGGTGGTCCTAGGTTTCCTTCTATTGACGAAGGAACTGAGATTTCCCCTGGTTACAAGCTATAAGGGACTGCAGGGAGACGATGGTTAGGATACGAAAAGTATATAGAGAAAGAAAAGGGCAAGAAGCAGGACTAAACCATACCTGGCCAGAAGGAACAACAATGTCACACAATGCGCCTATGGCTTGGTCCAGGGCCTCAAGCATGAATGCGATCCCTATGTCGAGGCTCTCCCTCTCATTGCTCTCTACGGCGTCGTCAAGGGTAAAAAGCATTGACGCTGGATCCTGCGGATCCATCCACTAGAGCAGGGGCTCACCCCATGCAGGTGAGCTGCTGCCCACCAACGTCAGGGTCACGGACGACTCCTTGCTAGCCCCAAGCACCGCCGATCCCTCTCGCCATGACATTCCCACTAGGACGCCACCTTCGGTGATGGAAGGGGCCAGCGGTGCAGGCACGAACCTCTCTCCTAGCACCATGACTCCCGAGGACCCCTCGGTCGCGTCCCCCTCTGTCTAGCCCATGCTAGACGCTGTCGCTTGGGTTGCCGATGGCATGGGTCATGCCAATGGCTCAGGCAATGCTGCGGTCGTGCCCAGCTATGACCCATCTGTCATGCCTGCTGCCACCTCCACCTACATCGGTGGGGTCACGATCGGTTGCATCGCGCCCGCCATGATCGGTGCCATGAGTGCGGTCGGCAACCTCGTCTGCCCTGCCATCGGCAATGGTATCACAGCCACCACCGGCTGCTCCGCAATGTCCGAAGGTGACCCTTGAACACCCATGTCCGCCTATCTTGCTGAGGGCATAGGTGCCACCACGGGCGGTGTGAAAGGTCCTAATGGCTAGAGGGGGGTGAATAGCCTATTAAAAATTTCTACAACAACACTTAGCAAACCGGTTAGACAAATATAAGGTGAAGTGAGTGTTGAGTTAGCCTACTAAAAAGCAAGCCACCTACCACAATTCTAGTTTCTATAGTCTCTATCCACATAATGGCTATGTTACTATACTAAGTTAGTGTGCTCTCAAAGGCTAACTAAAGAGCCACACTAACCAAACTAACAAGCTCTCACGACTAGCTACACTAAAGAGCTTGACAACTAGTTTACGGTAATGTAAAAAGAGAGAGCAAGATGGTTATACCGCCGAGTCGAGGAATGAACCAATCAATCACAAGAATGAATACCAATGAAGATCAATCATCTCAGAATCAAATGATGACACAATGATTTTTACCGAGGTTCACTTGCTTGCTGGCAAGCTAGTCCTCGTTGTGGCAATTCATGAGGTTCACGTGCTAATTGGTATCACACGCCAAACCCTCAATAGGGTGCCGCACAACCAACATAAGATGAGGATCATACAAGCCATGAGTAATTTACTAGAGTACCTTTTGGCTTTCCGCCGAGGAAAGATCAAGAACCCCTCACAATCACCATGATCGAAGCCGGAGACAATCACCAACCTCCACTCGATGATCCTCGCTGCTCTAAGCCATCTAGGTGGCGGCAACCACTAAGAGTAACAAGCAAATACCACAGCAAAACACGAACACCAAGTGCCTCTAGATGCAATTACTCAAGCAATGCACTTGGATTCTCTCCTAATCTCACAAAGATGATGATTCAATGATGGAGATGAGTGGGAGGGCTTTGGTTAAGCTCACAAGGTTGCTATGTCAATGCAAATGGCCAAGAGAGTGAGCTTGAGCTAGCCATGGGGTTTAAATAGAGAGCCCCCCACGAATAGAGCCATTGGCTCTATTGTCCAGTGAAACATGGGCTAACCAGATGCACCAGTCAAGTTGACCGAACACTGGACCCCTACGACCGGTCGCCCGATGGTCACCACATGTCTCTTTTGATTCTTCACCATATGATCTCAATTGTTGATTCTCAGCATCTTTCATGATTAAGTGGTGACCGAACGTGCTGCTCAAAGTGACCGAACACTCTATCACTAGAGTCCGGTCATTTCTAGTAAGGTTCTAGAGAGGCATTTTCTTGACCGGACGCGTCTGGTCCACCATGACTGGGCTCACTACAGCGTCCGGTCTTCTCTGTCCCTTCACGCCTTCTCTATAGCCACCATTGTTAGCATATGTCAGCAGTGACCTGGACTCACCTTCGTCGCATCTAGTCAACAATGTCGCCAGGGTCCAGTCATCAAAAATAAGACCACGCCACTGATCCACTACTGACCGGACATGTAGGATTAGCATCCTGACCGGCATCCGGTCAGCTCCAGTGAGCTCTATGACTTTACCAACTTCTTTACCCTTGCTCAAATGTGTCAACCACTAAGAGTATCACCTTGTGCACGTGTGTTAGCATATTTTCACAAACATTGTCAAGGGTGTTAGCTTTCCACTAGATCCTAAATGCATATGCAATGAGTTAGAGCATCTAGTGGCACTTTGATAACCGCATTTTGATACGAGTTTCACCCCTCTTAATAGTACTGCTATTGATCCTAAATGTGATCACACTCTCTAAGTGTCTCGATCACTAAACCAAAAAGCTCCTATTAATTTCATCTTTGCCTTGAGCTTTTTGATTTTCTTTCTTCTTTTCCAAGTCCAAGCATTTGATCATCACCATGCCATCACTATCTGTTGGTGCAGAAAGTGACCAACACATAAATATTTATAGTTTTGTCGTATGTTGTGATTGGATGTGGCCTAGCACTCAATGACACAGGGTTTATACTAGTTCAGGCAATGTGCCCTATGTCCAGTTTGAGTCGGTCAGTGACTTTATTCTTGAGCCTAGGTGCTCGAAGTTTGTTGTGGGATTACAAATAAGAGGGAGTAAGATGGGGGGTGCAAGAGGTCTGGTCGGACTCTGGACTAAAGGGCCAAGAGAGACGGGAGCTCCTACATGCGCTAAGTGTTTGAGCGTGTGCTCTATTGGAATCGTTTAAATCGTAGGTTGTTTGAATCATTTGTGAATCGATCCTAGTGGTTCAATTCTCTGTCGATCCATCATCCTTTTGGAGAGAGCGCACCCCCTTTTATAGATGAAGGGGATCGCTTTACAAGAGAGAGTGTGTGTGTGTTTCCTAGTCTTGTTGCCCACACTATTAGGTACAAGGAGGTTTATCCGCACCCACAACACTATTGATGTTCAGATGCATGTGGTAGGTTCCATCGTCTTCTTCTAGTATGGCAGATGTTGGCGCCTACCATACTGTAGGATAATTGTCGGTGCCCACAACATTGTTCGGGTTCTGACATGTCTGGGAGGTTGTGGTACATCCTTCTAACACGGTATGACAGTACTGTCCTATAGGTGTGTAGGGTACGATCCCTAATATTGCGGTTGACTAGAGCGCCTTGTCTTACTTGCTCTGTCTATTTCCTAGGTCTTCACCGAGTGAGTGTCCCAAGTCGGTCGTTCCCTAGTCGGCTCCGGCCTTCCGATCGGAGAAGAGCTGTAAGCAGAAGTTCGGTGTACTCCCGGTCGGAGAAGCGAGTCGGAGTCAGAGGCGACCGTCGTTCCTCTTTGGCCAGGCGTTTCGGTCGGAGAGGCGGGCTAGAGTCAGAAGCGAGCGCTAGAGTTGGAGGTGAGCTGGTCAGGCCTTCTAGTCAGAGAGGCAGGCCAGAGTTGGAGGCGGGCGTCGGTCCTCTTTTGGCTAGGCCTTCTAGTTCGGAGAGGCAGGGCTAGAGTCGAAAGCGAGCATGATTTCTCCTTGGCCAGGCCTTCCAGTCGGAGGGGCAGGCCGGAGTCAGAAGTGAGCGTGGTTCCTCCTTGGTTAGGCCTTCCGGTTAGATACTAGATCGCCCTTCTGGCCTGTCGTTAGGTTTTTGGGCTGGCCTAGGAGTTGCGCGTCATTCGCAACGTCGTCTGCTAGGTCGAGCTTTTGCTAGGAAGCCAGTCCATGAGGGACCCCAGGGTTTATGAACCTGACACCATCAACATGTCATGATCTTTATTTGCTTCATCACTTGGAATAGTGCTATCTATCTCATAATCACTTTGATAAACTAGGTTAGCACTTAGGGTTTCATCAATTCACCAAAACCAAACTAGAGCTTTCAATCTCTCACTTTTTGGTAATTGATGACAACCCTTTCACAAAGATATGAATTGAAATTCAATTGAATTCATGTTGCTTGCCCAAGCATATTTACCATGTGTAAAAGGATATGGACAAGTTTCATGAACCCTAAATGGTAGCAATTGCTCCCCCTACACATATGCTTAGATAGGAAATATAGGAGACAATATCTACCAAATGATGCTAAGGTATAAAAGATGGACCTTTAAAGCATGATACCAATTGGAGTGCACCAATATACCATCCTTAGCACCATTAGTAACTAGACATACACAAAAATTAGAATACCCCATGAGATCAACATTAGAAGTAAGGGCCTAGTTTTTATAATGTGAGCATGAGTCTAGTTACTTAACCTATGCATGCTAGTTTTTCATTTCATCATTCAAACCTACAACTAGCATACACCACACAAGCATGGATATTGAAATTTCAAACTTGTGCCATGCAAGCAAACATATGAAATGCACATTCAAACCAAGTTTATGAGCTTGCTCCCCCTACTTGTGTGCTTAAAATTTTAATTGATCCTCTTCCTTTGTCATATCTCTCCCCCTATGTCAATTTCTCAATTTCTTCCCATTTGTTATCTTTTCACTATCTTTGTACACTATTTCTCCCCCTTTGTCATCAATGACCACAAAGGTTCAAAATGTAGATAGGTTGAGATTACCAATGTCAATTAATGGGGTGAGGATCATTTTCCCAAATATGGTTCAATCTAGAATACTTGCCAAAGATATTTAACTTGGTTTGATCCAAGGACAAGCTTCTTCACACCTCCAAGTAAGGGTTATCTTGTACCATGTTGAGTTAAACACTTAGAGATCATTTTCTATATCAAACACTAGGTTTACAAGCCCACAAATGTGTCATATGCTACCACTAGATCAAGTCAAGCATAGAAGCAATAGTGGTACCATACAATCATCAAATTCATTTGATTTTCATGAATGAGCCTATTAAATGTGAAAGATGACTAGATACACTAATCATGTCCTTACTAAGGATGTATGCCATGCCAATCAACTTTTACCTTGGATTGCTCGAAGGAGAGGCATGTCATATAAGTGGAGGGTGCATCAACATATATTTAAGAAATCCAATATGTTCAACTCATTCCTTAGCTTGTAAAACCTTTTCTCATCCAATGGCTTGGTGAATATATTGGTAAGTTGATCTTTGGTTCCTACACTCTCAATGCAAATATCCCCTTTTTGTTGGTGATCTCTTATGAAATGGTGGCGGACATCAATGTGCTTTGTTCTTGCATGTTGAACCAGATTGTTGATTAAGTTGATTGCACTCTTATTATCACATAGCAATGTCACTCTCTTGAACTTGATAACAAAGTTACTCAAGGTGGCCTTCATCCAAAGTATTTGTGTACAACAATTACTGGTGGATATGTATTCGACTTCGGTGGTTGATAATACAATACTATTTTGCTTCTTTGATGACCATAAAATAAGTGATCTTCCTAACAATTGATATGTGCCTAAGGTGCTCTTTCTTTCAACCTTGCATCCCATATAATCCAAGTCGGAGTAACAAACTAGCTCAAATTTTGCTCCTTTGGGATACCACAAACTAACATTTTGTGTATGCTTTCAAGTACCTCAATATTCTCTTTATAGCCTTCAAATGACTTTCTCGTGGTGCGGCTTGAAATCTTGCAGACATGCATACACTAAACATGGCATCTAGCCTTGATAAGGTCACATAGAGTAGGCTTCCAATCATAGACTGATATAATTTTTGATCCACCATATTGCCACTTGCATCACTATCCTAAGTTGCCATTTGTTCCCATTGGTATACTAATAGCTTTGCTATCACTCATGCCAAACTTCTTGAGCATATCTTTGATTTGAAGACCAAGGAAGTAACTTAACTCTCCAATCATGGACATTTCAAACTCATTAGCCATAATCTTTCCAAACTCTTCACAAATTGGTTGATCCAAATATGATGTCATCAACATAGATTTGCAACACAAATAAGTCTTTGTCAATCTTCTTAGTGAAAAGAGTGGTGACAACCTTGCCCATCATGAACCCTTTATAGAGTAGAAAGTCCCTCAATCTCTCATACCATGCTCTAGGTGCTTGCTTTAAGCCATACAATACCTTCTTCAACGTGTACACATGGCCAGGCTTCTTGTCATCTTCAAAACCAGGAGGTTGCTCAACATACACTTACTTATTGATGTAACCATTGAGAAATGCACTCTTAACATCCAATTGATAGAGCTTGATGTTGTGGGCACAAGTATAAGCTAGTACGATTCTAATTGCTTTCAATCTAACAATGGGGGCATATGTTTCTCCAAAGTCAAGATATTCAACTTGTGTATATCTTTGTGCTACCAATCTTGCTTTGTTCCTTGCTACTATTCCATCTTGATCTTGCTTGTTTCTAAAACCCATTTGGTTCCAATCACATTTTATCCCTTGGGTCTCTCTACTAATTCTCATACTTGATTTTTTATGAAGTTATTCAATTCTTCATGCATAGCATTCACCCAGTCAACATCCTTCAATGCTTCATCTATCTTCTTTGGTTCAATAGATGACACAAATGAGAAATACTCATAAAATGAAGCCAATCTTGATTTAGTTTGCACACCTCCTGAAATATCACCAATAATACTATCCAATGGATGATCCCATATGATATTGGTTGGTTGGAGTATTGAAACTTGATCGCTTGCACTTGCTTGATCATTGGGTTGAGATGATGTACTAGCCACTTGATTTTGTTCATTATCATGAGAGCCATTTGTACTAGCTTGATTTGTATCATCTTACAAATTTGTGTTAGAGAGCACTTGCACTTGATCATCTTCATCATCATTCACTTGCCTAGGCCTTAATTCACCAACATCCATGTTCTTCATGGCATTTGAAAGTTGAATGCCTCTAACATCTTCTAAGTTCTCATTCTCATCTTGAGAACCCTTGGTTTCATCAAATTCAACATCATGAACTTTCTCAAGAGTACCACTAATCAAATTCCAAACTCTATATGCTTTGCTAGTAGTTGAGTATCCAAGTAGGAATCCTTCATCATATTTCTTGTCAAATTTGTCCAATCTAGTGCCTTTCTTCAAGATATAGCATTTGCAACTAAAAACCTAAAAATATACAATGTTGGGCTTTCTACCATTCAAGAGCTCATATGGTGTCTTCTCTTTCAATGGGTGACAATAGAGACGATTGCTACAATAGTAAGCCGTGTTGATAGCTTCGGCCCAAAAAGATTCACTCATATTATACTCACTAAACATAGACCTTGACATATCAGTGAGTGTTCTATTCTTCCTCTCAACAAGGCCATTTGATTGTGGAGTGTACTTGGTCGAGAATTAATGTCTAATTCCAAATTCATCACATAACTCATCAATTCTAGTATTCTTGAACTCACTACCATTGTCACTTCTAACTCTCTTGATGGTTGTTTCAAACTCATTGTGAATGTCCTTGATAAATGATTTGAATATTGCAAACACATCACTTTTGTCCACTAGGAAGAATACCCAAGTGTATTTAGTATAATCATCTACTATCACAAAGCCATATTTGTTTCCACCGATGCTAGTGTATTGTGTTGGCTCAAATAAATCCATGTGCAATAACTCAAATGCTTTACTAGTGCTCATCATGCTTTTCTTAGGATGGGTGTTTCCAACTTGTTTGCCGGCTTGATAAGAGCTACAAAGCTTATCCTTTTTAAACACATCTTTCAAGCCTCTAACCAAGTCATGCTTAACCAATCTATTTAATTGTTTTATTCCAACATGACGAAGCCTTCTATGTCATAACCCACCCATGCTAGGCTTAGTGAACAAACATATAGATAGTTGAGCTTTATTAGTATTGAAATCAACCAAGTATAGATTGTTATATCTAAAGCCTTTGAAGATCAAATTAGAGCCATCTACACTTTTGATTTCTACATCATCTACCCCAAATATGTATTTAAATCCAAGATCACATAATTGAGCCACAGATAGCAAATTGAAGTTTAATCTCTCAACAAGCAACACATTGAAAATGCTCATGTCATTGAATATTGCAATCTTACCAAGCTCTTTGACCTTGCCTTCGCCATTGTCACCAAATGTGATACTATCATAACCATCATTGACATTTGTATTGATTGAGATGAACATTCTTGCATCACCAGTCATGTATTGAGTGCACCCACTATCAAGAACCCAATGCCATTCCTCTGGCTTTGTAATTGACCTACAAAAGAAGATCAATTCTTTTTATGTATCCAAACTTGCTTGGGTCTTTGAATGTTAGTGACCAAGCTCTTTGGCACCCAAATGGCTTTCTTCTTTGAGCCCATCTATGGTGTACCAATGAATTTAGCTTTTACACCTATTTGTACTCTTAGTAAGCACATAGAAAGGATTAATCTTAATTGAGGATACATTAGCATTTTCACTCTTGTTCTTGCACTTATGCTCTTTATGACCAACTTGCTTGCAACTAGTGCAAAACTAACCATTGTTCTTCACAAAACTAGTCTTGTGAGGAGTAAAGACCGCCTTGCCTTTCTTAGGGGGCATAGCTCAATCCCTCTTTATAGAGACAAGCTCTTTGGCTACCCAAGCACATAAGCAAGCGGTCCTCATCACCATAGACCTTAGCCAAGGTATGAGTGAGCTCATTGACCTCCTTCTTGAGAGTCTCATTCTCAACCTATTAGTGAGGCATCACATGTGAAACCATCACTACTAGATGAGGTGAAAGTAGAAGTGTTATAAGAAGGGTTAGTGGGAGCAACAATGATAGACTTATAGAATAATTCATCAATTATATCACAAGTTAAGCCTACATCACATGTCTCAATGTGCTTCTTCTCATTTTGCTCATTAAGCAAAGAGGAATGAGCTTTTTCAAGCTTCTTGTGAACCTTGCCAAGCTTCTCATGGGCTTCCTCTAGCCTCTCATGAGATGCATTGAGCTCATCAAAAATGTGCTTAAGGGCTTTTAGTTCCTTATGCAAGCTTTTACATTCCCTTCTCTTAATGTCAAAGTGTTCTTTAGCATCATCTAGCGTGTCAAGTAATTCATCCTTGGTTCATCATCATCACTATCACTTTTATTTTCATTTTCATTATCATGTTCTCATCACTTCCATCATCATAAGTTTATACCTTAGTGGCCTTAGCCATGAAGCATGTTGGAGTGTCAAACGACGCCTCAGGTGCCATCGCGTATAGCGGGGGCACGCGCGTCATCAACGGCGCCACCCTCCTCGCGTGGTAGGCCTAGATGATGCCTGACCCTTTTAGGCCATTCCCCTTTAGGATGTGGATGGCGATGATGTGGTCTCGGATCTTCTTCTTGTCCTTCTCCGGCACGCCCCACTTCCTCCACTGCTCTAGGGCCTCTTCGATCAGGCGCCCGGTGAACTCCAACAGAGGGGCGGCGGCATCATTCTTGAGGTAGAACCACTATGAGTGCCACCCCTTGTTAGACTGTTAAGAGCCACATGGATGGGTACTCGCCGACCCGATTATTCCGAAGTTGGATACCGGCACACCCCATTGGCATGTGTAGCTCCTGCCTACTGCCCTTCTCCCTCCTCCTCTAGAGGCTGACGGCGAAAGAAATACCTCCACAAGTCAAAGTGGGGCAGATCCCTAGGAATCCTTTCGCACAGCATGACAAAACACCACCATGTGCTGGATCCTATTGGAATTGATATGCTGTAGCTCAATCTTGTAGAAGTGCAGCAACCCTCGGAGGAATTTATGGGTGGGGGTCACAAGGCCCACGCTCATGGAAGTGGGCGAACGACACCACGTAGCCGTCGGGCGACTGATGGCGAACCCTCGTCGCTGGGCAGCAACCACTCCTCAGCCGAGGTCCGCACATGAAGAAGACCGTGATGGATGAGGCCCTCCATGCGTTGGAAGATGATGTCGAAACGGCACCATGGATCCATTGGAGGTGGGAGCAGATGGATGTAAGCTCAACAACGATGGAGATGCGGAGGTAGGAAACCTAAGCATTGACGGCGGCGGTGTGCCTAAGGAGGCTAGGATGTAGGCGTGTGTATGAAATCCGAAGGGCTAACCCTTTGGTTTTATAGGGGTGATGGGTGTGAGGAAACCAACCGCCCACCTAGATCTCTGCGCTTGCCACGACCTGTCACCACATCTCATCGCGGGGCATGCGCACGCAACCTATGGCTTGTCCCCTTGAAAACGCACTGAATGTTTTGTCTCCCCAAACGGGTCACGTCCCATCATAGGTAAGAGGGATACGGAGCTAAAAATGCTCCTACGGCCCGTCTAAGCCCAGAAGTTTGAAGGTTGGCCTGCCGACGAGTTCGACAACCACTCTAGGCACTTTTAGAGTGAGGGGTGAAAAGGGATGGGCCCACTAGCGGCCAGTAGCCAGGCGCACAAGCGTCGTGGGCGTCCTAGGCCATGTTCGTGCCTCGGGCGGATTCGATCCAAGGTTTTTCCTCGAGGAAAGGCAGAGAGCCCTTGAGACCGATCTAACGGACCTAAGAACTATATGAATTGACCATTGAGAATCTAGAATCGGTCACCAACTGATCCAAGCCGGACCCCCATGAACAGGATACCGAGGGCCCACTCGGACTAGCCCATTAACAACTCATTGAGCACCATGGCTCGTCCGTAGAGGAAACGCTTGAGGGAAGACGATCACGAAGATGAGCCGACCCTCGACCGAACCCCTGCTACGTACGGGGGCTCGAGGAAAGTTGGACTCACAAGGAGACCAAACGCACGGTCGTAGAATGACAGACCCTCGTAGGGGTTGAAATCAGGAAAGACCTTTTCTGATCCACCAAATCTCATGGCTATACCCCTAAGAGGCCCGATCACGACGAAAGGGAATCACCATCCCCAGGACACGCCATGGGCGTCAAGAAAAGGCTAAGGCCATCAGAGTTCTTCCGTTTAGAAAAACATCCGAAGGAGTATTTTACTCCTCCGTAGGCTCGGGGGCTACTGTCGAGGACCAATACTAGGGTATCTGAAGAGGAGGAGCTAATGGTCATCAATAATGATTCAACTGAGCAGTCAAGAGTACACCTACAGCTCCAGCCGACCCCTAGATGCGTGGGCTCCGCCTCGCCCGACCTCCAGGGGTGGGCTTCGCCTCGCCCGACCCCGAGGCCGCGATCACCCGACCCTAAGGCCGTGGGCTCCACTTTGCTAGACCCCTTGGGTGCGGGCTCCATCTCGCCCAATGGGGACTCATACCGCCGCCAACCACTCCATATCCAAACATATGGGCTTACATCAAAACTCTTACACCAAGAAAGAGACCGGCATGCCCCGATGTAACCCGCGGCCACGACGGGCCATACATGAGGATTCACATCAAGAATAGCATCGGGCGTAACAGTGATGTTCTGCCTAACCCTCGTACGAACACTGATAGATGCGTCAGTTTAACACGACGTCCACCAGGACAGAGTGGAGCGCTATGACCGACGGATGACGCCTGCTCATGGCGCCCGTGACGGACAGGACCGCGACGTGGAGCCGTCCCTGTTGATATCTACAGGGTTGGCGGGACCCGTATGAAGGAGAAGAAGGACCCAGCGATCTTGGAGGTCTTCCTCTCTCTCGTTCTTCTCTTTTTCCTCCGCTATAACCCACGCTTTCCCTTGACCTATAAAAGGAAAAGCAGGGCGCCCCATGAAGGGGATCCTGAACCGATCGATCCATCAAGATCCGATACAGATTCGCACAAGAGCACGACATGAACGCACAGCTGAGCAGCGATCGAGTTCTCAGCACCCACTCACTCCTTTTACCAGATACTTGGGATCATTTTCCTCTCTCGCCCGTTTGTAACCCCTACTACAAACTTTCGGTGCTAGTAACACGAGCAACAGCGATGAACTGAACGTTGGGACTTTCTGTCCGAACCGGTATAAATCTCGTGTCCTCTAAGCACATTATCCGAGCCAGACGCGTAATAATATAAATTTATTCGTCGGTGGTAACTCAAAACACCGACACATTTCCCAACGCTATGTTTTTTTAGCCCTATGGTAAAAAAGGTAGGAAAGAAATAAAGGTGAGACATGATGAAAGTAAAAACTTTCTATACAAACTACAAACCGTAATAATTTGTATGGTGTGAATGATAATTTCAATATTTTTTTTAGTATAGGTAGATCGCTTTATAATAGAACCACAAAAATTGTTGACCCTTCATTGGTCGTGACCTATCAGGGATGGAAAGGTTGCGGCCCCACCATGGTGCCAGAGTAATAATAATAATATCGCTGCCCTCTCTCCCCTTCCTCGTCGGCGTCGTCCTCCTCCTCCACGGCTCCATCCCTGTCTTTCTCTCTCTTTTCATGCACACACTCCCTTGCTACAGTCGCAGCTGTCTCTGCAAGTACTGACTGCTCCTACTCCACCCCCCACCCAGTTCCTGCCCTCTCGGGCCTTGCCTCGCTTTTTGTTGCTGCAAATCTTTGTTGGCTGCTGGCTGCTATCTATACACCGCACCGCACCTTCCATTTCTCCTCCTCGCCGAAAACAAACACTCACACCTCACACCTCCAGTACTCTCGCTCGTATCCGTCGATCCAGCCGCCGCCGCCGCTCTCCCCCCCGTTGCATTCGCTGAATTGCATCCGATTTGGCCTCGCTCGTTTGGCGTGCGGCGAAATTAGCGGCAGATCCGGCACTCACTGTTGCTGCGCCACCGCCTCGCCTGTCGCCCGTCAGAAAAAATGCCCGCGGAATGACAGGGAAGGAAGGAGAGGAAGCAGGCAGCCGCCCGAGTGAGCGCGTGTGCAAGGCAGCAGGGAGAGGGAGAGGCTCCAGCTCCAGCTCCACCTCCAGCTAGCTAGGCAGGCATCAGGCAGTAGCTAGCTAGGACTAGGATTAGCGGTAGCAGCCTCGGTGCGCGGCGAGCAGAGGGCGGCGTGCGTAGGTCGGCATGGACTGGGATCTCAAGGCACCGGGCGCGTGGGACCTCGCGGAGCTGGAGCACGACCAACACGCGGCTGCTACAGCGGCGGCGGCGGCGGCGGGGCCGTCGGGGGGCCACGCCAATGCTGCTGCGGCGGGCACGGGGACGGGGTGCCGCCCGCCCGGGTCAGCGGCGGCACCCGCCGAGTGCTCCGTGGACCTGAAGCTGGGCGGGCTGGGCGAGTGCGGCGAGCCCGGCGCGGCGCCGCCGGCCCTCAGGGAGAGGGAGGCGGCTGCGGCGGGCAAGGTGGCGTCGGCGTCGGCGTCGCCCGGCGCCGCGGCGGGGGCGAAGCGGCCGCGCCCCGGGGGACAGCAGCAGCAGCAGTGCCCGTCGTGCGCGGTGGAAGGGTGCAAGGCGGACCTGAGCAAGTGCCGCGACTACCACCGGCGGCACAAGGTGTGCGAGGCGCACTCCAAGACCCCCGTCGTCGTCGTCGCCGGCCGCGAGATGCGCTTCTGCCAGCAGTGCAGCAGGTAATACTTAACCTCCGCTTCACTAGCTAGCTAGCCCGCAATTGAGCAAACGGAATGCAGCACGTGTCGTGCGAGTGTGACTAGCAGTAGCTTGCATCGAGGAGCTAGCTAGTAGGAGCAGCTGCCTGGTTGCTCTCGTCTCCAGCCAGCCTGTTCATCTGCAGTGCAGCCACCGTCGCTCGCTGCGTCCTTCGTCGCGCTCTCGCAGCGCGTTCCCATGGGACGGACGGCCGAGGGGGGCATGTAGCTCCCTGTCTCGTTTCAAGGATGCACAACTTTACCTTTTCCGGCATGCCTTTTCTTCTCATTTCATTTTTTTTCTTTTCTTTCTGGAAAACAAAGAAAGGAAAAAACTTCATTTCGTTCGTTCGTTTCCTCCTGTAGCCCTGTTACGCTTTAACTTGGCAACCTGAATTATTGGCACGCTTTTCCTTTCTCCTCCCTCATCCCCCTGCGGCCTGCGCTCGCTGCTCCTGCACACTGCTCACTGCTGGTCAGGCTCAGGCTCAGCAGCGCTTCCTTCGCTTTCTCTGACGCCCTGCCCTGATGCGAATTAAGGGCTGCTGGCAAAGTGGGCAGCTGCTCCCCAATCGTCTGCCCAAGATCACCCCCCTATGCGCTGCGCCGCCTGCGCGATGACGAGCCCCCGGCCCCGGCCCCGAACATGATTGCCCCCGCTTTGGTGGCTGGAGTCTGGAGACGGGGCGGATCGACGTGTGTGAGCTCCTGCGCTTGCTTTTCCGAGCGGATTCTCTTTCTTTCACGGCCTTTGGCTGGCGGCGACGCGATGTTCATTTTTCCCCTCCCCGTCCCCGTGTGGGGGCTGCCACCCTGCCAGTGCCATTTTTTCTCCTTGGAGATGGCGCTGAATCTGAACGAGACGTGGGCGTCGCAGAGTCCCAGTCCCAGGCTCCCAGCTTTGGCTACCATCCATCATTTCACCAGGCGGCAAGCTTCTGGCCTACCACATCTGCCAGCAGCTGTACTACCTGCGTACTGTGTATTCTGCAGACAGTGTGCCCATACCCATGCATACCATATAGAGTACTACCCAGAAAGGGGTCTAGGATACATGCATCATGGATCTACTAGATGTGTACTAGCCTATAGTAGCCTTGTACATATACATAAAAGCATTTTGATGGCCTACTTCTACCTACGTGCTTCCAAAGGATCATGTACGAGTATTCAGAGTTTCATCTTTCACGGGCACACACCGTGTTCACGTGCTCAAGTCATTATCATCTCATGGCCTGGTCGCCTGGCTGATAAGCCATAACTGAAAGTACTTTTGGCTCATTTGTTGTGAGAGAAAAATACTGTATGTTGACTAAAAAAGTATGGCTTATAAGCCAAGCGACCATAGCGTTAGTGCTCTTATAAAAGTGCCTCTCAAAGTAGGATTTTGCTAATTATAGGGCGCGTTAGCGCCGCCTGGGCCCGTTTTCATCTGTGTTGTTAGAGTACTTCTGAGTTAGCAATGGCAACTCAACATGGTTCTCTGGCCGCTGTTAATAACCAAAGAGGCTTCATTAGCCATCACCACAAAATCCACCCACATTTCTGATCATCCATATGCAGCTTTCACTTCAGGGATCACCACAAGCATTCCGTACTTCATCTCTTCACTCCGAGGGCAGTATTGTCTTACTGAATGCCTGCTTTCATTTCATCCCTGAACGACGATCCATCCATTTCTTTTTCGGTCTGAGGACAGTCAGTGGCCATTAAATGTTGGTGCAGTCTTAAGTAATTGCTTCATTTGCGATCTTATTAAAGTTTGGTGAAGTTTACAGTACAGCGCTGTGTTGGGCGCCCAGTTTTGTCTTGCTCATCGGTAGCAGACGACGGTCCCGCTCTGTTGTGGTGGACCTAATAAACACTATATAACTTGATAGGGATCCTAATCTGATGCTCTGGTGCTATGTTCTGTTTATGTGGGAATATCTTACTCGGTAGGGACAATTCTCAATCATTGATTACTTTGTCTTTAGGTGCAAAATGCAGACTTTATAGATTAAGTGACAGTCAGTAAGTCCTACGGTTAGCTCAATTAATCCCTTGTGCCTAAAAGGTGTTTCTAATTGTTCTACCGCACAAAAGACTTGCAACCTAAGTTCTAATCCTACTCTAGCATGGCAATTCTAAGAATGTAAAGACATGAATTGAATTGCACAAAGTAAATGCTCAAAGTAAATAGAGAGGAAAGGACACGGTGATGTTTTGCCGAGGTATCTGAGAGTCGCCACTCCCCACTAGTCCTTGTTGGAGCACCCGTGCAATGGTGTAGCTCCCCCTTGATCTGCGCAAGGATCAAGTGCTCTCTACGGGTTGATTCTTCGACACTCCGTCGTGGTGAATCACCCACAACCGCTCACAACGTGAGTTGGGTCACCCACAAGCTCTGCTGGGTGATCACCAAACTCCCAATCACCACCAAGCCATCTAGGTGATGGCGATCACCAAGAGTAACAAGCATGAACTCTCACTTGACCATGACAAGCCTAATGAGAAGGTGGATGCACACTTTGCTACTCTCGATCTTCACTATTGAGGTCTCTCTTTTGGATTCTCAAATTTCAATCACCTCATTAGGACCTTGCTCTTCTTGGCACTCTCTAAGGTGTTTCTCAGCTGTTGGAATGAGCAAAAGTCCCTTCACACATGAGTGGGGATTCTATTTATAACATGGGCTGAAAAATGAACCGTTATGTGCCTCTATGGGGTGACCAGACGCTCCAGTCATGTTGATCGGACGCTTCGGTCAGTTAACCCCGAACTCCAAAGTTTACAGTGTGACTGGACGCTGCCAGCGTCAGGTTAGCACTGACCGGACACGTCCTGTCATGATTTACCCTCCCTGGAACCTTACTAGAAATGACCGGACGCTGGCTCTCAGCGTCCGGTCACATGACCTTCCAGCGTCCGGTCACACCGAACGATTCCACCTCAGTCAAATGAACTGACCGGACTCTGTGCCAGCGTCCAGTCACACCAAAGCCAGCGTCCGGTCAATATTTGACCCTCCATTCACTTCCAACTCTCGATCATATGTGAATGAAGTTTGCTCCATTTGATCTTAGGCATATGTAGGTGCTACCTAGCGCTAGTTTTAACAAGTGTGCACCACACCTAACTCACTAGACTCACCTAGGTCAAGCTACCCGTCCATACCCCCCATAATAGTATGGCCAAAGGAAAAACAAAGTCCTAAACTACTCTAAGTGTCTCTTCAACTCCAATCGACACTTAGATCTAGCTCATCCTTAACCTTGTCGTCCATCCTTTGAAACCCGAAACGATTTCCATCGTAGGGGCATGACAACCATGATGGCCCAATCGATCTCCATTACCGTGACCTAACTCAATTGTTTCTGCAAAACACACGTTAGTCACAGTAATCACGTATTGTCATTAATCACTGAAACCCAACAAGGGGCCTAGATGCTTTTAAGCCCATCGAGGGCACCTTGGACAACTTCAAGAAGCTACTCGAAGGACCATGTCTAAACCATGCTTTCCCCATCAAGCATCTATACAAGGACTGCGGTCGCATGAAGCTATTCTTGTCTAGAGGCTACAACAATGGGAGCATAGGAAGGACCCTAAGCCATCCATGGATGACGCCGAGGGGATTGATGGTGGCTTTCTCAACATTGGATGGCTACCTCATGATTTTTGGAGGGTCAACGGCCTACGACTCCAAGCGTCGCTAGAAGCTCACATGCCATGAGGTCTATACGACAAATCCGGCTGCTCCTACCTTCCTCTGATGGTTGGAGTCTACCATAACCTTAGATCGGACTAACCACCTAGAGACCATCCCACAACTGGGGAGATATCCGCTCATGGTCGACCCGATCATTGGCACAAAGTGGCTCACCAAGGTACTGATGGATGGAGGCAGCGGCGCCAACATCATGTACGCCGAAACACTCGACACCATGGGCATCGAGCGATCACACATCTGATCGACCAGAAGGCCTTTCCATGGCACCATGCCTAGAAAGCAGGCCATGCCACTTAGGCAGATCGATCTGTCCATCACCTTTGGGGATCCAACCAATTATAGGATGGAGTCCCTTACCTTTGAGGTGGTCGACTTCCACGAAACCTACCATGCCATCATGGGACGTCCATGCTATGTGAAGTTCATGGCCATCCCCAACTACACCTATCTGAAGCTAAAGATGCTAGGACCATGCGGGATCATCACCATTGGCACCTCCTTCTAGTGTGCCTACGAGTGTGAGGTCAAGTGTTGCGAACATGTCATGGCAATCGTCGCCTCCAAGGAGCTTGTGGCCATCAGGAAGGAGGTCGCTGAAGAAGCACCTGACCCTAAATGGTCGGCCAAGTCTTCTGAGCCTATAGAGGGCGCCAAGGAGGTCCTCATAGACCCTAGCGGCTCCAAGGGCAAAGTGGTGCACATTGGCACCATGCTTTCCTCTGAATAGGAAAGCGCACTCGTCGACTTCCTCCACGCCAACAGAGACATCTTTGCGTGGAAACCCTCGAACATACTAGACATTCTGAGAGAAGTTATCAAGCATGCCTTGAAGATTAGGCTAGGCTCCATGTTGGTGAAGCAGCACCTGCATCACTTCGATGAGGAGAAGCATAGGGCCATCAACAAGGAGATTGCGAAGGTTTTGGTGGCTGTGTTCATCAAGGATGTATACCACCTCGAGTGGTTAGCCAAACCCGTTCTGGTACAAAAAAAGAGTGGGAAATGGAGAATGTGTGTTGACTACATGGGTCTCAACAAAGTGTGTTCAATGGATCTATTTCCTTTGCCATGCATAGACCAAGTAGTCAACTCAACCTCAGGGTGCAAAACCCTTTGCTTCCGAGATGCATACTCCAGGTACCAACAAATCATGATGAAAGAGTCTGACCAGCTCGTGACATCTTTCATCACCCCATTTGGATCATTCTGCTACGTCATAATGCCGTTTGGTCTAAAAACACAAGGGCTACATACCAGTATTGTATGCTCAAATATTTTGGGGACCTCATCGGGCGAACCGTTGAGGCCTACGTGGATGACATCGTGGTAAAGTCCAAATGGGCTGACTAGGTCATAGCTAATTTAGACCAGACCTTCGCGAAACCCTGAGCAAACAACATTAAGCTCAACCCCGAGAAGTGTGTTTTTGGGGTCCCAAGGGGTATGATGTTGGGTTTTATCATCTCTGAGTGTGGCATCAAAGCCAACCCAGAGAAGATCTCAGCCATCATGAGGATGGGCCCATTTCAGAACATAAAGGGGGTACAATGAGTTATAGGGTGCCTCGCCATGCTCATCCGCTTTATCTCGTGCCTCGGTGAATGAGGTCTCCCCCTCTATCGGCTCCCGAAGAAGGCTGACCATTTTGAATGGACGTCTAAGGCCTAGGAGGCACTTGACATGATCAAGTAGCTTCTGACAAAGGCCCTGATCCTAGTCCCTCCGACCGACATGGGACCGCTTCTGCTCTACATTGCAGCCACCATGCAAGTGGTCAGCGCTGTCCTGGTGGTGGAGCGAGAAGAAGAGGGACACGCCCTCAAAGTGTAGCATCCCATGTACTTCATTAGCGAGGTCTTGTCCGATTCTAAGACTCACTACCCCCAAATCCAAAAACTCATGTATGCCATCCTCATCGCCAAGAGGAAGTTACATCACTACTTTGAGTCGCATCCGGTGACAGTCATGATGTCCTTCCGTCTCAGCAAGTTCATTAAAAACTAGGATGCCACAGGAAGAATCACGAAGTGGGCACTCGAGCTGATGGGTCAAAGCATTTCATATGCCCCTTGGATGGCCATCAAGTCCCAAGTGCTAGATGATTTCGTTGTAGAGTGGACCGAGGTCCAAATGCTGCCAGCAGCCATCGACCAAGAGTACTAGATGATATACTTCGATGGATCGCTGATGAAGAAAGACATCGGCGTAGGGCTGGTCTTTGTTTTGCCCCTCGGGGTACGCATGAGGTACATGGTTCGCATCCATTTCCCCTCCTCCAATAATTTGACCGAGTATGAGGCACTCATCAATGGCCTACGCATCACTGTCGAGCTAGATATCCGATGGCTCGACATCTGGGGTGACTCCTAGCTGGTCATCGACCAAGTCATGAAGGAATCAAGCTACCATAATGCCAAGATGGATACATATTGCCAAAATGCCTGCTAGCTGGAGGACAAGTTCAACGGTCTCAAGCTTAATCATATCCCGAGGTGTCTCAACGAGGTGGCTGACGCGCTGGCAAAAATAGCTTCTGGCCGAGAGCTGGTGCCAATGGGCGTCTTTGCCAGCGATTAGTACAAGCCCTCAGTCCGCTACAAGGAGCCAAAACAAGCCAGTGATGGGTCGCCTGCCCTAGGCTCGGGGGATAACTAGTTGTTGGCTCCATCCGACCCCGAAGTTATGGAGCTTGATGAAGACCAAGCGATAGAGCCTGATCCTCTGGCTGACTGGAGGATGCCTTACCTCAACTACCTCCTCCATGAGGCAGTGTCGATGGACAAAATGGAGGCTCAGTAGCTAGCGCATCGCGCCAAGTCCTTTGGCCTTATTAAGGGTGAGCTCTATAGGCAAAGCCACGTCAGGATCCTACAGCGCTGCATCCCCATCAAACAAGGGAAGTGGTTGCTGAGCGATATCCATGGTGGGGTCTGCGGTCACCATGCCATGCCTAGAACCCTAGTCGAAAACACATTCTGGCAAGGCTTCTACTAGCCAACCACGGTAGCCAACGCTGAACATATCGTGCGCACCTACAAAGGATGTCAATACTACGCTCGGTAGACCCACCTACCGTCCCAAGCACTCCAAACGATCTACATCATGTGGCCATTCGTGGTCTAGGGGCTCGATCTGGTTGGACCTCTCAAGAGGGCACTCGAGGGCTATACGCACATGCTCATCACCATAGATAAGTTTACAAAGTGGATAGAGGCTCGACCAATATCCACAATCAAGTTTGAGCAATCCATGCTGTTCTTCCTCGACATCGTTCATCGCTTTGGGGTCCCAAACTCCATCATCACGGACAACGGCATGCAGTTCACCGGAAATAAGTTCCTCCAATTCTACGACGAATACCACATCTATGTCGATTGGGCTGCCATGGCGCACCACTGCACAAATGGGCAGATCGAGCATGCAAATGGCATGGTCCTACAAGGCCTCGAGCCTAGGATCTTCCACCAGTTCAACAAGTTTGGTGAATGATGGGTCACAGAGCTTCTTGTGGTGCTCTAGAGCCTAAGGACGACCCTAAGCCGGGCCATCGGCTACACACCATTCTTCATGGTCTACGATTCTAAGGCTATCCTCCCAACTGACCTCGATTATGGAGCGCCAAGGGTCAGGGCGTACGATGAACAGGGAGCCGAGGCATCCCTTGAGGATGACATGGACCAGCTAGATGAAGCGTGCGATGTTGCCCTCCTCCGCTTGGCCAAGTATCAGCAAGCGTTATGCCGGTACCACAGCCATTGAGTGCGGGGTCAGGCATTTAACATCAGGGACCTGATGCTCTGCCTCGTCTAGAGCAACAAGAACTGCCACAAGCTCTCTCCGCCATGGGAAGGACCGTACATCGTCACGGAGGTGCTCCAACTAGGCACCTACAAGCTCAAGACCATCGACGGTGACGCCTTCGTCAATGCCTAGAACATCAAATAGCTATGTCATTTTTACCCTTAATATACGCAAACTTTCTCTTATCAGTTTTGCTACCAACTCCCCAATCCTTAGTGACCCCCGATTCCAGCAACGGCATGGGGTCGGGCCTCACTTGAGGGCTGATATGAGCATATCTATCCGATAGACATTCTCTATGACCGACCCTTTCTTACGTTAAGACCCAGAAGCAAGGGTTACGGAAATAGACGCTGAGTAAAACTGGTCGGACTATAAGGAACCTATGCCCCAGCGGCTATGGTGTTTTTGCTCACTAGCGTGATTAGAGTTTTTTCCGCACCTCGAGCTTTCTAGACTTAACTATGGAAAGAGTCAGTATGTGTCTAAGAGTATATCCACCTGGTAGACATTCTCTACGTCTGACCCTCTCTCACGTTAAGACCTAGAAGCAAGAGTTTCGAAAATAGACGCTGAGTAAAACTAGTCGGACTATAAGAAACCTACACCCCAGTAGCTACAACGTTTTTGCTCACCAGTGTGATCAGAGTTTTTTCTACACCCTGAGCTTTTCTAGCCTTAACTATGGAAAGGGTCGGTACGCGTCTAAGAGTATATCCACCTGGCAAACATTCTCTATTCCTGACCCTCTCTCACGTAAAGACCTAGAAGCAAGGGTTGCGGAAATGAACACTGAGTAAAACTGGTCGGACTGCAAGAAACCTACGCCCCAGCGGCTATGGCATTTTTGCTCACTAGCATGATCAAAGTTTGTTCACCCGCACCCCAGGTTTTACAGCCTTAACAATGGAAAGGGTCAGAACACATTAATCTTTTTATACAAAAAGGAGAGATGGGCAAAAAATCTATTTGGTCATAATGAAATTGAAGAGCTTGTTTACTTGTTACGAGTTCGCCACCCAGCTTATCTGCATAAATTTTTGGGGAGGAAGATCTCATCCTCTATCTCCATAGGAAAGTCCTGTGCCAGTGGGTCACCCAAGTCAGTCAGATGGCTTGAGCCACTGTCGAGAGACAGGCAAGCAGTAGTAGGATGCCCCACGCGGGTTATGCCGACCCTGTCATGAACGATAGACCCAAATTCCACTCGAACATATTCAGTAAGAGCTCCCCGATCCCGTCACTCGAGCTATCAAGGTAAGTCCTGTGCCAGCGGGTCACCGAAGTTGATTGTATGGCTTGGGCCGCTGTCGAGAGATGGGTCACCCTTAATTTATGCATGTCTTCTCCTATTGGTTTTGCTATTGACTCTATGATCTCTAAGTGACGCCCGACCCCAGCAACGGCCAGGGGTTAGTCCTCACTCGGGGGCTAGTAAGAGTATGTCTATTTGGTAGACATTCTCCATGCCCGGCCCTTTTTCACATTAAAAACTAGAGGCAAGATTTGTAGAGACAAACGTTGAGTAAAACTAGTCAGATTGCAAGAAACATATGCCCCAACGGCTATGGTGTTTTTGCTCACCATCATGATCAGAGTTAGTTGCCCATACTCCGAGCTTTAGCCTTAGCCTTCCCAGGAAGAGTTTAGAGGGGCCCACCTATGGAATCTCCATCGAGGAGAGGCCAGCAGGTCATCCAAGTCGATCGGACAGCTCGGGCCGCTGTCGAGAGATGGGTAAGGAGCAGTGGGAGGCCCCATGGGGTTATGCCAACTCTATCATGAACGATGAACCTAGATTCCACTCGGACATATCCAATAAGAGCTCCCTGAACCCATCAGTCGAGCCATCGAGGTAACTTTACCAACCCCCATTCCGCTTTTCCAGTGCATGATCATTCACTCATCCATAACCATGCATGCTTTAATACATTCATCCATACATTCATCCCTTATGTCCAAGCATCGCATATGCAATTATTGCATCACAACACTTCGTGTCGCGTCACGAAGCGGTAGTCATCTCATCCGATGTGAGCGGTGACCGATCGAGGTTCGAAGGCCAGCCCACAAAGGGCTTGAGGCCGCCTCGTGTCAAATAGAGCTTGGGGAGAAAATGTAGATGAGCCCCAGCGGCCTTTGCCCAACCCATTCAGATGCGGATAGGGTCATCTTGACCTTCTTGTTTGATCCTAACCTCGAGCCATGCCCACAGAATCTCCATCGAGGGGAGGCCAATGGGCCACCTAAGTCGGTCTCTAGAACAACTCAGGCATCTGTTGGGAGGTGGGTTAAGGAGCAGTGGAATGCCACATGAGGGCCATGCCAACCCCATCATGAACGATGGACCCAGATTCCACTCGAACATGCCCGTTAGCGAGCTCACTGAGCGCGACACTCGATCCATCAAGGCAAGTGTCATTAGTTCAACCCCTCCGGTTGTGAAAACTGTGAATGGGGTGACACATAAAACTTGACCGAGCCCTACCAAGCCCAATTGGGCTCAGGGGCACGAGCCACCCAACCCCAACTTAGGAATCCAACCGACAGAGGTTTGAAGGCCGGCCCACAAAGGGCTCAAGGCCACCTCGCGTCAAATAGAGCTAGGGGAAAAAACACAGATGAGCCCCAGCGGCCTTAGTTCGACCCGCTCAGAACCAGATAGGGTCATCTTGACCTTCTCATTTGATCCTAACCTTGAGCCATGCCCATAGAATCTCCATTGAGGGGAGGCCAATGGGCCACCTAAGTTGATCTCCAGAACAACTCGGCCATCTGTCGGGAGGCAGGTTAAGGAGTAGTGGAATGCCACATGAGGGCTATACGAACCTCGTCATGAACAACGGACCCGGATTCCACTCGGACAAGCCCATTAGTGAGCTCACTAAGCACGTTACTTGAGCCAGTGAGGCAAGTGACGTTAGCTCAATCCCTCCGGTTGTGGAAACCACAGATGGGGTAACGATCGCAAAGACAAGCCGACCCTCGATCAGACCCCTGCTACAAGTAGGGGCTCAATGAAAGTTGGACTCACAAGGAGACCGAATGCATGGTCGTAGAACAATGGCTCAGATCCTAGGGAGGGGATACGTGCGAAAAACTAAGGATAACGTTTCTAAAACAAGAGATGCTTTCTCCTTCTAGTTTTGCTATCATCTCTCTCGATCTTTACTGAAACCTGACCCTAGCAACGCCAAGGGGTCAGGTCTCACTTGGGGGCTGATAAGGGTATATATATACCCATTCTGAAATAGTCACCATGCCCAACCCCTTCCTCACATTAAAAACTTAGAGGCAAGGTTTGCAGAAATGAATGATTGAGTAAGGCTGGTCGGACTACAAGAAACTTACACCCTAGCTAGCTATGGTACTCTTGCTTACCAGTGCAATTAGAGTTTCTCGCCCACACCTTGAGCTCTATAGTCTTAACAACAGGAAGGGTCAAAATGCATTAACCCCTTTTTTACACACAAAAAGGAAGAAAGGACAAATTTGTTCAAACAAAATAACAAGTTTGTTTAAACAAAGCACAAGGGTCGAAACTTGTCCGCTTATTACAAGAACGACCGCCTAACCTATTTAACTAACTAGCCCCTCTGTCAGAGAACTATGCCTTCTATCCTATCTGCTAGGTCCTGCAAAAGGGGAGCCACCGGCGTTTCCATCTCCTCCAGCTTGTGGACTTCATAACCAGGCATGTAGCCGTGGCTCATCGCCTCTAGATCGATGTTGTCCCCATAATAAGCATGAGCAATCATGAAGGACTGATTGACCCTGGTACGAAGGGCATTCCTCTCGAGCTAGCGCACCTAGGCCATGATCTCGATGGCATGAGCTACGAGCGAGCTGGTCCCCTCCGACCGCACCACCTCAAGGTTGTCATAGACCACTCCGAGGGTGGTGCTAAGGATACTGAGCTCGTCACTCTCCGCCTAAAGTTTTCTCCTTTCCTCGATGAGATCCATAGCCAGCCTGGTAGAAACGCTCTCAGCCTCCAGCTTTTGGGTCATCTCCCTTTTGAGCTCAGCCTAGAGGGAGCCGACTTTCTGCTATGCATCGTCGTGCTCTTGGCAGGCCTGGTCACGCTCCTGAAAAGCCTAGGCGCACTCTCGACGAGGTGCACCATGTTCAGAGTGAGCCTCTCCATGGTTCGGGTCAGCTCATCCTGCTCCTTGCATAGCTGAGCGACCACCATGGCATCTAGGCTCGCCCTTTTCTCTAGGGCAACAAGCTTCTCCTCAGCCCCAACCTTAGATCACTTTGTTTCTCAACATCGCTCAGAAGGTCAAGGATCCGCTGGTAGGTTTCGGTATCCTTCTGAAGCAACTCATCCTGCTCCTTCCTAACCCTAGTGGCTTCTTCATCATCCTTCTATGACCTCACCGATAGGGCCTCGAATGCCTTCTCGGCCTCGTTAGCATCCCGACGGGCCTCATTCACCCACGACCAAAGATTGGCCACCTCCTCGACAAGGGGAGTCATCTCGACCACCCTCTGTTGGGCGACGGCAAGCTAAGCCATCACCTCCCCGCATAGCCACGCCTCCTCGATGAGGTGGTCCTAGGTTTCCTTCTATTGACGAAGGAACTGAGATTTCCCCTGGTTACAAGCTATAAGGGACTGCAGGGAGACGATGGTTAGGATACGAAAAGTATATAGAGAAAGAAAAGGGCAAGAAGCAGGACTAAACCATACCTGGCCAGAAGGAACAACAATGTCACACAATGCGCCTATGGCTTGGTCCAGGGCCTCAAGCATGAATGCGATCCCTATGTCGAGGCTCTCCCTCTCATTGCTCTCTACGGCGTCGTCAAGGGTAAAAAGCATTGACGCTGGATCCTGCGGATCCATCCACTAGAGCAGGGGCTCACCCCATGCAGGTGAGCTGCTGCCCACCAACGTCAGGGTCACGGACGACTCCTTGCTAGCCCCAAGCACCGCCGATCCCTCTCGCCATGACATTCCCACTAGGACGCCACCTTCGGTGATGGAAGGGGCCAGCGGTGCAGGCACGAACCTCTCTCCTAGCACCATGACTCCCGAGGACCCCTCGGTCGCGTCCCCCTCTGTCTAGCCCATGCTAGACGCTGTCGCTTGGGTTGCCGATGGCATGGGTCATGCCAATGGCTCAGGCAATGCTGCGGTCGTGCCCAGCTATGACCCATCTGTCATGCCTGCTGCCACCTCCACCTACATCGGTGGGGTCACGATCGGTTGCATCGCGCCCGCCATGATCGGTGCCATGAGTGCGGTCGGCAACCTCGTCTGCCCTGCCATCGGCAATGGTATCACAGCCACCACCGGCTGCTCCGCAATGTCCGAAGGTGACCCTTGAACACCCATGTCCGCCTATCTTGCTGAGGGCATAGGTGCCACCACGGGCGGTGTGAAAGGTCCTAATGGCTAGAGGGGGGTGAATAGCCTATTAAAAATTTCTACAACAACACTTAGCAAACCGGTTAGACAAATATAAGGTGAAGTGAGTGTTGAGTTAGCCTACTAAAAAGCAAGCCACCTACCACAATTCTAGTTTCTATAGTCTCTATCCACATAATGGCTATGTTACTATACTAAGTTAGTGTGCTCTCAAAGGCTAACTAAAGAGCCACACTAACCAAACTAACAAGCTCTCACGACTAGCTACACTAAAGAGCTTGACAACTAGTTTACGGTAATGTAAAAAGAGAGAGCAAGATGGTTATACCGCCGAGTCGAGGAATGAACCAATCAATCACAAGAATGAATACCAATGAAGATCAATCATCTCAGAATCAAATGATGACACAATGATTTTTACCGAGGTTCACTTGCTTGCTGGCAAGCTAGTCCTCGTTGTGGCAATTCATGAGGTTCACGTGCTAATTGGTATCACACGCCAAACCCTCAATAGGGTGCCGCACAACCAACATAAGATGAGGATCATACAAGCCATGAGTAATTTACTAGAGTACCTTTTGGCTTTCCGCCGAGGAAAGATCAAGAACCCCTCACAATCACCATGATCGAAGCCGGAGACAATCACCAACCTCCACTCGATGATCCTCGCTGCTCTAAGCCATCTAGGTGGCGGCAACCACTAAGAGTAACAAGCAAATACCACAGCAAAACACGAACACCAAGTGCCTCTAGATGCAATTACTCAAGCAATGCACTTGGATTCTCTCCTAATCTCACAAAGATGATGATTCAATGATGGAGATGAGTGGGAGGGCTTTGGTTAAGCTCACAAGGTTGCTATGTCAATGCAAATGGCCAAGAGAGTGAGCTTGAGCTAGCCATGGGGTTTAAATAGAGAGCCCCCCACGAATAGAGCCATTGGCTCTATTGTCCAGTGAAACATGGGCTAACCAGATGCACCAGTCAAGTTGACCGAACACTGGACCCCTACGACCGGTCGCCCGATGGTCACCACATGTCTCTTTTGATTCTTCACCATATGATCTCAATTGTTGATTCTCAGCATCTTTCATGATTAAGTGGTGACCGAACGTGCTGCTCAAAGTGACCGAACACTCTATCACTAGAGTCCGGTCATTTCTAGTAAGGTTCTAGAGAGGCATTTTCTTGACCGGACGCGTCTGGTCCACCATGACTGGGCTCACTACAGCGTCCGGTCTTCTCTGTCCCTTCACGCCTTCTCTATAGCCACCATTGTTAGCATATGTCAGCAGTGACTGGACTCACCTTCGTCGCATCTAGTCAACAATGTCGCCAGGGTCCAGTCATCAAAAATAAGACCACGCCACTGATCCACTACTGACCGGACATGTAGGATTAGCATCCTGACCGGCATCCGGTCAGCTCCAGTGAGCTCTATGACTTTACCAACTTCTTTACCCTTGCTCAAATGTGTCAACCACTAAGAGTATCACCTTGTGCACGTGTGTTAGCATATTTTCACAAACATTGTCAAGGGTGTTAGCTTTCCACTAGATCCTAAATGCATATGCAATGAGTTAGAGCATCTAGTGGCACTTTGATAACCGCATTTTGATACGAGTTTCACCCCTCTTAATAGTACTGCTATTGATCCTAAATGTGATCACACTCTCTAAGTGTCTCGATCACTAAACCAAAAAGCTCCTATTAATTTCATCTTTGCCTTGAGCTTTTTGATTTTCTTTCTTCTTTTCCAAGTCCAAGCATTTGATCATCACCATGCCATCACTATCTGTTGGTGCAGAAAGTGACCAACACATAAATATTTATAGTTTTGTCGTATGTTGTGATTGGATGTGGCCTAGCACTCAATGACACAGGGTTTATACTAGTTCAGGCAATGTGCCCTATGTCCAGTTTGAGTCGGTCAGTGACTTTATTCTTGAGCCTAGGTGCTCGAAGTTTGTTGTGGGATTACAAATAAGAGGGAGTAAGATGGGGGGTGCAAGAGGTCTGGTCGGACTCTGGACTAAAGGGCCAAGAGAGACGGGAGCTCCTACATGCGCTAAGTGTTTGAGCGTGTGCTCTATTGGAATCGTTTAAATCGTAGGTTGTTTGAATCATTTGTGAATCGATCCTAGTGGTTCAATTCTCTGTCGATCCATCATCCTTTTGGAGAGAGCGCACCCCCTTTTATAGATGAAGGGGATCGCTTTACAAGAGAGAGTGTGTGTGTGTTTCCTAGTCTTGTTGCCCACACTATTAGGTACAAGGAGGTTTATCCGCACCCACAACACTATTGATGTTCAGATGCATGTGGTAGGTTCCATCGTCTTCTTCTAGTATGGCAGATGTTGGCGCCTACCATACTGTAGGATAAATGTCGGTGCCCACAACATTGTTCGGGTTCTGACATGTCTGGGAGGTTGTGGTACATCCTTCTGACATGGTATGATAGTACTGTCCTATAGGTGTGCAGGGTATGATCCTTGATATTGCGGTTGACTGGAGTGCCCTACCTTACTTGCTCTGTCTGTTTCCTAGGTCTTCACCAAGCGAGTGTCCCTAGTCGGTCGTTCCCCAGTCGGCTCTGGCCTTCCGGTCGAAGAAGAGCTGTAAGCAGAGGTTTGGTGTACTCCCGGTCGGAGAAGCGAGTCGGAGTTAGAGGCGACCATCGTTCCTCCTTGGCCAGGCATTTCGGTTGGAGAGGCAGGCTAGAGTCAGAAGCGAGCGCCAGAGTTGGAGGTGAGCTGGTCAGGCCTTCTAGTCAGAGAGGCAGGCCAGAGTTGGAGGCGGGCGTCGGTCCTCTTTTGGCTAGGCCTTCCAGTTGGAGAGGCAGGCCAGAGTCAAAAGCGAGCATGATTTCTCCTTGGCCAGGCCTTCCAGTCGGAGGGGCAGGCCGGAGTCAGAAGTGAGCGTGGTTCCTCCTTGGTTAGGCCTTCCGGTTAGATACTAGATCGCCCTTCTGGCCTGTCGTTAGGTTTTTGGGCTGGCCTAGGAGTTGCGCGTCATTCGCAACGTCGTCTGCTAGGTCGAGCTTTTGCTAGGAAGCCAGTCCATGAGGGACCCCAGGTTTATGAACCTGACACCATCAACATGTCATGATCTTTATTTGCTTCATCACTTGGAATAGTGCTATCTATCTCATAATCACTTTGATAAACTAGGTTAGCACTTAGGGTTTCATCAATTCACCAAAACCAAACTAGAGCTTTCAATCTCTCACTTTTTGGTAATTGATGACAACCCTTTCACAAAGATATGAATTGAAATTCAATTGAATTCATGTTGCTTGCCCAAGCATATTTACCATGTGTAAAAGGATATGGACAAGTTTCATGAACCCTAAATGGTAGCAATTGCTCCCCCTACACATATGCTTAGATAGGAAATATAGGAGACAATATCTACCAAATGATGCTAAGGTATAAAAGATGGACCTTTAAAGCATGATACCAATTGGAGTGCACCAATATACCATCCTTAGCACCATTAGTAACTAGACATACACAAAAATTAGAATACCCCATGAGATCAACATTAGAAGTAAGGGCCTAGTTTTTATAATGTGAGCATGAGTCTAGTTACTTAACCTATGCATGCTAGTTTTTCATTTCATCATTCAAACCTACAACTAGCATACACCACACAAGCATGGATATTGAAATTTCAAACTTGTGCCATGCAAGCAAACATATGAAATGCACATTCAAACCAAGTTTATGAGCTTGCTCCCCCTACTTGTGTGCTTAAAATTTTAATTGATCCTCTTCCTTTGTCATATCTCTCCCCCTATGTCAATTTCTCAATTTCTTCCCATTTGTTATCTTTTCACTATCTTTGTACACTATTTCTCCCCCTTTGTCATCAATGACCACAAAGGTTCAAAATGTAGATAGGTTGAGATTACCAATGTCAATTAATGGGGTGAGGATCATTTTCCCAAATATGGTTCAATCTAGAATACTTGCCAAAGATATTTAACTTGGTTTGATCCAAGGACAAGCTTCTTCACACCTCCAAGTAAGGGTTATCTTGTACCATGTTGAGTTAAACACTTAGAGATCATTTTCTATATCAAACACTAGGTTTACAAGCCCACAAATGTGTCATATGCTACCACTAGATCAAGTCAAGCATAGAAGCAATAGTGGTACCATACAATCATCAAATTCATTTGATTTTCATGAATGAGCCTATTAAATGTGAAAGATGACTAGATACACTAATCATGTCCTTACTAAGGATGTATGCCATGCCAATCAACTTTTACCTTGGATTGCTCGAAGGAGAGGCATGTCATATAAGTGGAGGGTGCATCAACATATATTTAAGAAATCCAATATGTTCAACTCATTCCTTAGCTTGTAAAACCTTTTCTCATCCAATGGCTTGGTGAATATATTGGTAAGTTGATCTTTGGTTCCTACACTCTCAATGCAAATATCCCCTTTTTGTTGGTGATCTCTTATGAAATGGTGGCGGACATCAATGTGCTTTGTTCTTGCATGTTGAACCAGATTGTTGATTAAGTTGATTGCACTCTTATTATCACATAGCAATGTCACTCTCTTGAACTTGATAACAAAGTTACTCAAGGTGGCCTTCATCCAAAGTATTTGTGTACAACAATTACTGGTGGATATGTATTCGACTTTGGTGGTTGATAATACAATACTATTTTGCTTCTTTGATGACCATAAAATAAGTGATCTTCCTAACAATTGATATGTGCCTAAGGTGCTCTTTCTTTCAACCTTGCATCCCATATAATCCAAGTCGGAGTAACAAACTAGCTCAAATTTTGCTCCTTTGGGATACCACAAACTAACATTTTGTGTATGTTTCAAGTACCTCAATATTCTCTTTATAGCCTTCAAATGACTTTCTCGTGGTGCGGCTTGAAATCTTGCAGACATGCATACACTAAACATGGCATCTAGCCTTGATAAGGTCACATAGAGTAGGCTTCCAATCATAGACTGATATAATTTTTGATCCACCATATTGCCACTTGCATCACTATCCAAGTTGCCATTTGTTCCCATTGGTATACTAATAGCTTTGCTATCACTCATGCCAAACTTCTTGAGCATATCTTTGATTTGAAGACCAAGGAAGTAACTTAACTCTCCAATCATGGACATTTCAAACTCATTAGCCATAATCTTTCCAAACTCTTCACAAATTGGTTGATCCAAATATGATGTCATCAACATAGATTTGCAACACAAATAAGTCTTTGTCAATCTTCTTAGTGAAAAGAGTGGTGACAACCTTGCCCATCATGAACCCTTTATAGAGTAGAAAGTCCCTCAATCTCTCATACCATGCTCTAGGTGCTTGCTTTAAGCCATACAATACCTTCTTCAACGTGTACACATGGCCAGGCTTCTTGTCATCTTCAAAACCAGGAGGTTGCTCAACATACACTTACTTATTGATGTAACCATTGAGAAATGCACTCTTAACATCCAATTGATAGAGCTTGATGTTGTGGGCACAAGTATAAGCTAGTACGATTCTAATTGCTTTCAATCTAACAATGGGGGCATATGTTTCTCCAAAGTCAAGATATTCAACTTGTGTATATCTTTGTGCTACCAATCTTGCTTTGTTCCTTGCTACTATTCCATCTTGATCTTGCTTGTTTCTAAAACCCATTTGGTTCCAATCACATTTTATCCCTTGGGTCTCTCTACTAATTCTCATACTTGATTTTTTATGAAGTTATTCAATTCTTCATGCATAGCATTCACCCAGTCAACATCCTTCAATGCTTCATCTATCTTCTTTGGTTCAATAGATGACACAAATGAGAAATACTCATAAAATGAAGCCAATCTTGATTTAGTTTGCACACCTCCTGAAATATCACCAATAATACTATCCAATGGATGATCCCATATGATATTGGTTGGTTGGAGTATTGAAACTTGATCGCTTGCACTTGCTTGATCATTGGGTTGAGATGATGTACTAGCCACTTGATTTTGTTCATTATCATGAGAGCCATTTGTACTAGCTTGATTTGTATCATCTTACAAATTTGTGTTAGAGAGCACTTGCACTTGATCATCTTCATCATCATTCACTTGCCTAGGCCTTAATTCACCAACATCCATGTTCTTCATGGCATTTGAAAGTTGAATGCCTCTAACATCTTCTAAGTTCTCATTCTCATCTTGAGAACCCTTGGTTTCATCAAATTCAACATCATGAACTTTCTCAAGAGTACCACTAATCAAATTCCAAACTCTATATGCTTTGCTAGTAGTTGAGTATCCAAGTAGGAATCCTTCATCATATTTCTTGTCAAATTTGTCCAATCTAGTGCCTTTCTTCAAGATATAGCATTTGCAACTAAAAACCTAAAAATATACAATGTTGGGCTTTCTACCATTCAAGAGCTCATATGGTGTCTTCTCTTTCAATGGGTGACAATAGAGACGATTGCTACAATAGTAAGCCGTGTTGATAGCTTCGGCCCAAAAAGATTCACTCATATTATACTCACTAAACATAGACCTTGACATATCAGTGAGTGTTCTATTCTTCCTCTCAACAAGGCCATTTGATTGTGGAGTGTACTTGGTCGAGAATTAATGTCTAATTCCAAATTCATCACATAACTCATCAATTCTAGTATTCTTGAACTCACTACCATTGTCACTTCTAACTCTCTTGATGGTTGTTTCAAACTCATTGTGAATGCCCTTGATAAATGATTTGAATATTGCAAACACATCACTTTTGTCCACTAGGAAGAATACCCAAGTGTATTTAGTATAATCATCTACTATCACAAAGCCATATTTGTTTCCACCGATGCTAGTGTATTGTGTTGGCTCAAATAAATCCATGTGCAATAACTCAAATGCTTTACTAGTGCTCATCATGCTTTTCTTAGGATGGGTGTTTCCAACTTGTTTGCCGGCTTGATAAGAGCTACAAAGCTTATCCTTTTTAAACACATCTTTCAAGCCTCTAACCAAGTCATGCTTAACCAATCTATTTAATTGTTTTATTCCAACATGACGAAGCCTTCTATGTCATAACCCACCCATGCTAGGCTTAGTGAACAAACATATAGATAGTTGAGCTTTATTAGTATTGAAATCAACCAAGTATAGATTGTTATATCTAAAGCCTTTGAAGATCAAATTAGAGCCATCTACACTTTTGATTTCTACATCATCTACCCCAAATATGTATTTAAATCCAAGATCACATAATTGAGCCACAGATAGCAAATTGAAGTTTAATCTCTCAACAAGCAACACATTGAAAATGCTCATGTCATTGAATATTGCAATCTTACCAAGCTCTTTGACCTTGCCTTCGCCATTGTCACCAAATGTGATACTATCATAACCATCATTGACATTTGTATTGATTGAGATGAACATTCTTGCATCACCAGTCATGTATTGAGTGCACCCACTATCAAGAACCCAATGCCTTCCTCTGGCTTTGTAATTGACCTACAAAAGAAGATCAATTCTTTTTAGGTATCCAAACTTGCTTGGGTCTTTGAATGTTAGTGACCAAGCTCTTTGGCACCCAAATGGCTTTCTTCTTTGAGCCCATCTATGGTGTACCAATGAATTTAGCTTTTACACTATTTGTACTCTTAGTAAGCACATAGAAAGGATTAATCTTAATTGAGGATACATTAGCATTTTCACTCTTGTTCTTGCACTTATGCTCTTTATGACCAACTTGCTTGCAACTAGTGCAAAACTAACCATTGTTCTTCACAAAACTAGTCTTGTGAGTAAAGACCGCCTTGCCTTTCTTAGGGGCATAGCTCAATCCCTCTTTATAGAGACAAGCTCTTTGGCTACCCAAGCACATAAGCAAGCGGTCCTCACCACCATAGACCTTAGCCAAGGTATGAGTGAGCTCATTGACCTCCTTCTTGAGAGTCTCATTCTCAACCATTAGTGAGGCATCACATGTGAAACCATCACTACTAGATGAGGTGAAAGTAGAAGTGTTATAAGAAGGGTTAGTGGGAGCAACAATGATAGACTTATAGAATAATTCATCAATTATATCACAAGTTAAGCCTACATCACATGTCTCAATGTGCTTCTTCTCATTTTGCTCATTAAGCAAAGAGGAATGAGCTTTTTCAAGCTTCTTGTGAACCTTGCCAAGCTTCTCATGGGCTTCCTCTAGCCTCTCATGAGATGCATTGAGCTCATCAAAAATGTGCTTAAGGGCTTTTAGTTCCTTATGCAAGCTTTTACATTCCCTTCTCTTAATGTCAAAGTGTTCTTTAGCATCATCTAGCGTGTCAAGTAATTCATCCTTGGTTCATCATCATCACTATCACTTTTATTTTCATTTTCATTATCATGTTTCTCATCACTTCCATCATCATAAGTTTATACCTTAGTGGCCTTAGCCATGAAGCATGTTGGAGTGTCAAACGACGCCTCAGGTGCCATCGCGTATAGCGGGGGCACGCGCGTCATCAACGGCGCCACCCTCCTCGCGTGGTAGGCCTAGATGATGCCTGACCCTTTTAGGCCATTCCCCTTTAGGATGTGGATGGCGATGATGTGGTCTCGGATCTTCTTCTTGTCCTTCTCCGGCACGCCCCACTTCCTCCACTGCTCTAGGGCCTCTTCGATCAGGCGCCCGGTGAACTCCAACAGAGGGGCGGCGGCATCATTCTTGAGGTAGAACCACTATGAGTGCCACCCCTTGTTAGATGTTAAGAGCCACATGGATGGGTACTCGCCGACCCGATTATTCCGAAGTTGGATACCGGCACACCCCATTGGCATGTGTAGCTCCTGCCTACTGCCCTTCTCCCTCCTCCTCTAGAGGCTGACGGCGAAGAAATACCTCCACAAGTCAAAGTGGGGCTGATCCCTAGGAATCCTTTGCACAGCATGACAAAACACCACCATGTGCTGGATCCTATTGGAATTGATATGCTGTAGCTCAATCTTGTAGAAGTGCAGCAACCCTCGGAGGAATTTATGGGTGGGGGTCACAAGGCCACGCTCATGGAAGTGGGCGAACGACACCACGTAGCCGTCGGGCGACTATGGCGAACCCTCGTCGCTGGGCAGCAACCACTCCTCGGCCAAGGTCCGCACATGAAGAAGACCGTGATGGATGAGGCCCTCCATGCGTTGGAAGATGATGTCGAAACGGCACCATGGATCCATTGGAGGTGGGAGCAGATGGATGTAAGCTCAACAACGATGGAGATGCGGAGGTAGGAAACCTAAGCATTGACGGCGGCGGTGTGCCTAAGGAGGCTAGGATGTAGGCGTGTGTATGAAATCCGAAGGGCTAACCCTTTGGTTTTATAGGGGTGATGGGTGTGAGGAAACCAACCGCCCACCTAGATCTCTGCGCTTGCCACGACCTGTCACCACATCTCATCGCGGGGCATGCGCACGCAACCTATGGCTGTCCCCTTGAAAAACGCACTGAATGTTTTGTCTCCCCAAACGGGTCACGTCCCATCATAGGTAAGAGGGATACGGAGCTAAAAATGCTCCTACGGCCCGTCTAAGCCCAGAAGTTTGAAGGTTGGCCTGCCGACGAGTTCGACAACCACTCTAGGCACTTTTAGAGTGAGGGGTGAAAAGGGATGGGCCCACTAGCGGCCAGTAGCCAGGCGCACAAGCGTCGTGGGCGTCCTAGGCCATGTTCGTGCCTCGGGCGGATTCGATCCAAGGTTTTTCCTCGAGGAAAGGCAGAGAGCCCTTGAGACCGATCTAACGGACCTAAGAACTATATGAATTGACCATTGAGAATCTAGAATCGGTCACCAACTGATCCAAGCCGGACCCCCATGAACAGGATACCGAGGGCCTACTCGGACTAGCCCATTAACAACTCATTAAGCACCATGGCTCGTCCGTAGAGGAAAATCATGACACGGCTTAGCCCCTCCGTTTTTATCGAAAAAAAACGCTTGAGGGAAGACGATCACGAAGATGAGCCGACCCTCGACCGAACCCCTACTACGTGCGGGGGCTCGAGGAAAGTTGGACTCACAAGGAGACCAAACGCACGGTCATAGAATGACAGACCCTCGTAGGGGTTGAAATCAGGAAAGACCTTTTCTGATCCACCAAATCTCATGGCTATACCCCTGAGAGGCCCGATCACGACGAAAGGGAATCACCATCCCCAGGACACGCCATGGGCGTCAAGAAAAGGCTAAGGCCATCAGAGTTCTTCCGTTTAGAAAAACATCCGAAGGAGTATTCTACTCCTCCGTAGGCTCGGGGGCTACTGTCGAAGACCAATACTAGGGTATCTGAAGAGGAGGAGCTAATGGTCATCAATAATGATTCAACTGAGCAGTCAAGAGTACACCTACAGCTCCAGCCGACCCCTAGATGCGTGGGCTCCGCCTCGCCCGACCTCCGGGGGTGGGCTTCGCCTCGCCCGACCCCGAGGCCGCGATCACCCGACCCTGAGGCCATGGGCTCCACCTTGCCAGACCCCTTGGGTGCGGGCTCCATCTCGCCCGATGGGGACTCATACCGCCGCCAACCACTCCATATCGCGTATGGGCTTAGATCAAAACTCTTACACCAAGAAAGAGACCGGCACGCCCCGATGTAACCCACGGCCACGACGGGCCATACATGAGGATTCACATCAAGAATAGCATCGGGCGTAACAGTACTGTTCTGCCTAACCCTCGTACGAACACTGATAGACGCGTCAGTTTACCACGACGTCCATCAGGACAGAGTGGAGCCGTCCCTGTTGATATCTATAGGGTCGGCGGGACCCGTATGAAGGAGAAGAAAGACCCAGCGATCTTGGAGGTCTTCCTCTGCTATAACCCGCGCTTTCCCTTGGCCTATAAAAGGAAAAGCAGGGCGCCCCATGAAGGGGATCCTGAACCGATCGATCCATCAAGATCCGATACAGATTCGCACAAGAGCACGACATGAACGCACAGCTGAGCAGCGATCGAGTTCTCAGCACCCACTCCTTTTACCAGATACTTGGGATCCTTTTCCTCTCTCGCCCGTTTGTAACCCCTACTACAAACTTTCGGTGCTAGTAACACGAGCAGCAACGATGAACTGAACGTTGGGACTTTCTGTCCGAACCAGTATAAATCTCGTGTCCTCTAAGCACACCATCCGAGCCAGACGCGCAATAATATAAATTTATTCGTCGATGATAACTCAAAACACCGATACCTTTCCCAACGCTATGTTTTTTTAGCCCTAAGTATCACGTAGGATTGGATAAAATAATAGGTGCTACATACTTGTTACAGTGGCTTGCAGGGAAGGTGGTCCATGGTAAAAAAGAAGGTGAGAAAGAAATAAAGGTGAGACATGACAAAAATAAAAAGTTTCTATACAAACTACAAACCGTAATAATTTGTATGGTGTGAATGATAATTTCAATATTTTTTTAGTATAGGTAGATCGCTTTATAATAGAACCACAAAAATTGTTGACCCTTCATTGGTCGTGACCTATCAGGGATGGAAAGGTTGCGGCCCCACCATGGTGCCAGAGTAATAATAATAATATCGCTGCCCTCTCTCCCCTTCCTCGTCGGCGTCGTCCTCCTCCACGGCTCCATCCCTGTCTTTCTCTCTCTTTTCATGCACACACTCCCTTGCTACAGTCGCAGCTGTCTCTGCAAGTACTGACTGCTCCTACTCCACCCCCCACCCAGTTCCTGCCCTCTCGGGCCTTGCCTCGCTTTTTGTTGCTGCAAATCTTTGTTGGCTGCTGGCTGCTATCTATACACCGCACCGCACCTTCCATTTCTCCTCCTCGCCGAAAACAAACACTCACACCTCACACCTCCAGTACTCTCGCTCGTATCCGTCGATCCAGCCGCCGCCGCCGCTCTCCCCCCCGTTGCATTCGCTGAATTGCATCCGATTTGGCCTCGCTCGTTTGGCGTGCGGCGAAATTAGCGGCAGATCCGGCACTCACTGTTGCTGCGCCACCGCCTCGCCTGTCGCCCGTCAGAAAAAATGCCCGCGGAATGACAGGGAAGGAAGGAGAGGAAGCAGGCAGCCGCCCGAGTGAGCGCGTGTGCAAGGCAGCAGGGAGAGGGAGAGGCTCCAGCTCCAGCTCCACCTCCAGCTAGCTAGGCAGGCATCAGGCAGTAGCTAGCTAGGACTAGGATTAGCGGTAGCAGCCTCGGTGCGCGGCGAGCAGAGGGCGGCGTGCGTAGGTCGGCATGGACTGGGATCTCAAGGCACCGGGCGCGTGGGACCTCGCGGAGCTGGAGCACGACCAACACGCGGCTGCTACAGCGGCGGCGGCGGCGGCGGGGCCGTCGGGGGGCCACGCCAATGCTGCTGCGGCGGGCACGGGGACGGGGTGCCGCCCGCCCGGGTCAGCGGCGGCACCCGCCGAGTGCTCCGTGGACCTGAAGCTGGGCGGGCTGGGCGAGTGCGGCGAGCCCGGCGCGGCGCCGCCGGCCCTCAGGGAGAGGGAGGCGGCTGCGGCGGGCAAGGTGGCGTCGGCGTCGGCGTCGCCCGGCGCCGCGGCGGGGGCGAAGCGGCCGCGCCCCGGGGGACAGCAGCAGCAGCAGTGCCCGTCGTGCGCGGTGGAAGGGTGCAAGGCGGACCTGAGCAAGTGCCGCGACTACCACCGGCGGCACAAGGTGTGCGAGGCGCACTCCAAGACCCCCGTCGTCGTCGTCGCCGGCCGCGAGATGCGCTTCTGCCAGCAGTGCAGCAGGTAATACTTAACCTCCGCTTCACTAGCTAGCTAGCCCGCAATTGAGCAAACGGAATGCAGCACGTGTCGTGCGAGTGTGACTAGCAGTAGCTTGCATCGAGGAGCTAGCTAGTAGGAGCAGCTGCCTGGTTGCTCTCGTCTCCAGCCAGCCTGTTCATCTGCAGTGCAGCCACCGTCGCTCGCTGCGTCCTTCGTCGCGCTCTCGCAGCGCGTTCCCATGGGACGGACGGCCGAGGGGGGCATGTAGCTCCCTGTCTCGTTTCAAGGATGCACAACTTTACCTTTTCCGGCATGCCTTTTCTTCTCATTTCATTTTTTTTCTTTTCTTTCTGGAAAACAAAGAAAGGAAAAAACTTCATTTCGTTCGTTCGTTTCCTCCTGTAGCCCTGTTACGCTTTAACTTGGCAACCTGAATTATTGGCACGCTTTTCCTTTCTCCTCCCTCATCCCCCTGCGGCCTGCGCTCGCTGCTCCTGCACACTGCTCACTGCTGGTCAGGCTCAGGCTCAGCAGCGCTTCCTTCGCTTTCTCTGACGCCCTGCCCTGATGCGAATTAAGGGCTGCTGGCAAAGTGGGCAGCTGCTCCCCAATCGTCTGCCCAAGATCACCCCCCTATGCGCTGCGCCGCCTGCGCGATGACGAGCCCCCGGCCCCGGCCCCGAACATGATTGCCCCCGCTTTGGTGGCTGGAGTCTGGAGACGGGGCGGATCGACGTGTGTGAGCTCCTGCGCTTGCTTTTCCGAGCGGATTCTCTTTCTTTCACGGCCTTTGGCTGGCGGCGACGCGATGTTCATTTTTCCCCTCCCCGTCCCCGTGTGGGGGCTGCCACCCTGCCAGTGCCATTTTTTCTCCTTGGAGATGGCGCTGAATCTGAACGAGACGTGGGCGTCGCAGAGTCCCAGTCCCAGGCTCCCAGCTTTGGCTACCATCCATCATTTCACCAGGCGGCAAGCTTCTGGCCTACCACATCTGCCAGCAGCTGTACTACCTGCGTACTGTGTATTCTGCAGACAGTGTGCCCATACCCATGCATACCATATAGAGTACTACCCAGAAAGGGGTCTAGGATACATGCATCATGGATCTACTAGATGTGTACTAGCCTATAGTAGCCTTGTACATATACATAAAAGCATTTTGATGGCCTACTTCTACCTACGTGCTTCCAAAGGATCATGTACGAGTATTCAGAGTTTCATCTTTCACGGGCACACACCGTGTTCACGTGCTCAAGTCATTATCATCTCATGGCCTGGTCGCCTGGCTGATAAGCCATAACTGAGTACTTTTGGCTCATTTGTTGTGAGAGAAAAATACTGTATGTTGACTAAAAAAGTATGGCTTATAAGCCAAGCGACCATAGCGTTAGTGCTCTTATAAAAGTGCCTCTCAAAGTAGGATTTTGCTAATTATAGGGCGCGTTAGCGCCGCCTGGGCCCGTTTTCATCTGTGTTGTTAGAGTACTTCTGAGTTAGCAATGGCAACTCAACATGGTTCTCTGGCCGCTGTTAATAACCAAAGAGGCTTCATTAGCCATCACCACAAAATCCACCCACATTTCTGATCATCCATATGCAGCTTTCACTTCAGGGATCACCACAAGCATTCCGTACTTCATCTCTTCACTCCGAGGGCAGTATTGTCTTACTGAATGCCTGCTTTCATTTCATCCCTGAACGACGATCCATCCATTTCTTTTTCGGTCTGAGGACAGTCAGTGGCCATTAAATGTTGGTGCAGTCTTAAGTAATTGCTTCATTTGCGATCTTATTAAAGTTTGGTGAAGTTTACAGTACAGCGCTGTGTTGGGCGCCCAGTTTTGTCTTGCTCATCGGTAGCAGACGACGGTCCCGCTCTGTTGTGGTGGACCTAATAAACACTATATAACTTGATAGGGATCCTAATCTGATGCTCTGGTGCTATGTTCTGTTTATGTGGGAATATCTTACTCGGTAGGGACAATTCTCAATCATTGATTACTTTGTCTTTAGGTGCAAAATGCAGACTTTATAGATTAAGTGACAGTCAGTGAGCCAACAAAATTTTCAGCTTTCTTGTCCGTATGGAGAATGGAACTGTCAGTTGGACCTATTACTACTGTTGCCCTGTTCGCTTGGCTGATAAGCTATGGCTGAAAGTACTGTTGGTTGATTTGTTGTAAGAGAAAAATATTATTTGATGGCTGAAAAAGTACGGTTTATAAGTCAAGCGAACAGGGCGTTAGTGCTCTTATAAAAGTGCCTCTCAAAGTAGGATTTTGGCCGCCTGGGCCCGTTTTCATCTGTGTTGAGCTAGCAATGGCAACTCAACATGGTTCTCTGGCCGCTGTTAATAGCCAAAGAGGCTTCATTAGCCATCACCACAAAATCCATCCACATTTCTGATCATCCATATGCAGCTTTCACTTCAGGGATCACCACAAGCATTCCGCACTTCATCTCTTCACTCCGAGGGCAGTATTGTCTTACTGAATGCCCGCTTTCATTTCATCCCTGAACGACGATCCATCCATTTCTTTTTCGGTCTGAGGACAGTCAGTGGCCATTAAATGTTGGTGCAGTCTTAAGTAATTGCTTCATTTGCGATCTTATTAAAGTTTGGTGAAGTTTACAGTACAGCGCTGTGTTGGGCGCCCAGTTTTGTCTTGCTCATCGGTAGCAGACGACGGTCCTGCTCTGTTGTGGTGGACCTAATAAACACTATATAACTTGATAGGGATCCTAATCTGATGCTCTGGTGCTATGTTCTGTTTATGTGGGAATATCTTACTCGGTGGGGACAATTCTCAATCATTGATTACTTTGTCTTTTGGTGCAAAATGCAGACTTTATAGATTAAGTGACAGTCAGTGAGCCAACAAAATTTTCAGCTTTCTTGTAGACTAATTACGAAACTAATTGCACAGCTTGCAACTAATTTGGGTGACGCATCTTTTAAGCCTAAATAGGCCATGATTTGACAATGTAGTGCTACAATAAACATATGCTAATGACGGATTAATTAGGCTTAATAAATTCGTCTCGTGGAGTACTGACTGATTCTGTAATTTGTTTTTTTATTAGTATCCGAACACCCCATGCGACACCCTCACATGACACCTCCTAAATTTTAGTCACCGGATCCAAACACACTACACTGTGGTCCAAGCTCAACAGGTCTTACAATATTTTCCTGTCTCTTCTAAGCACTGACGGATTCATTGACAAGGAACATTGGTCCCTGGCCTGCTATGTAGTATTAACTATTACAAGCATATGTGCACAGTACATTAAATACTCTGACAATAATTATCTTGGTGTTTCTTTAGTGAGGAGCATCTTATTAGTATACCACTGCATCATGTGCCCACCTACCTAGGACCATCTATTCTTCTCCCCATTGAAAAGTCCCAGTATCTTGTTTGTTTACATTGTATATGACGCCTTGTTTAGATCCCATCAAAGTTCCAAGTTTTTTCACTCTCTCTCCATCACATCAATTTTTAGCCGCTTGCATGGAGTATTAAATGTAGGTAAAAAAAATAACTAATTACACAGTTTAGTTGGAAATTACGAGATGAATCTTTTGAGCCTAGTTGGTCCACGATTGGACAATATTTGCCAAATAAAACAAAAGTGGTACTATTCATCAGGTTGAAAAAAGTTTCAATCTAAACGAGGCCTGAGTATCCTAATTCAATTCATCAAGGAAGATCCTGTGGTCCATCGTTCATTCGTTCATGGCCATATGATTGTGAGAGTGGCACACTACACTGCCACAAAATGTGCAAATGACTATGGAATAGTAACCACCATGTTATCATGGTTTTATGTCAACAGTTTAGGTACTTATCAGTTGGATCACCTTCGTATGTTGGTGACGAGAGAATGATCCTTAATGGGACAAGCACCTTGTCAGCACATTATATTGCAACTTTCTCATTTGCCTTACTCAAATTCAGCTGTCTGATCAAGAGTGTTTGTTTATTTAGGTTCCACTTACTTGCGGAGTTTGACGCCGACAAGCGCAGCTGTAGAAAGCGACTAGATGGGCATAATCGCCGCCGCAGGAAGCCACAACCAGACACCATGGCTTCTGCTAGCTTTATCACAAGCCAACAAGGTCATTTACCGTGTTCACCAATTTGCTTTGTTTTTGCCCAGTCTGTACTAGGTTCAAATAGATCTTCATTGTTTCCATATCTTGCTGGACAAAGAAAAGATAAAACATTAAAACAGATTTGTGCACACATAAACCATGAGAAGTAAAAAGGTGGTTCAGCTCTGCCTCCCTGCTCTGTTAAACTTGTAGAGCTTGCGTAGCATTTCAACATATTTCAGAATTATTAAAATTCGGTTCATAAGATGCTACTCTAGCATGTTGCAATTTTTGCCCTATTCAGTCATTTCCCTGCATACATTAGTTGCGATAAGTTGAAGTTTACATTATAGATGCATCAAGTTGTTATGAACTACCTTCCACACATTTGATTTTTTTGGTTCATTAGGAAGCTCTTCTTTTTCTGTCAAATTGTGTCCTCAAATTTAATGCAAGGTCCTTCTAATGCCTTTAAGATCATATATAGGTCGCCACAGCCCCAACAAAAAGATCAGTATACTGTATGTTGTTTTGCCTTTCAGATGTGTTCTAGTACAAACTAGTATGTTTCACCATTTGTGTGGTGCATACATAAATGCAACTTAATCGACAATCCGTATGAGTTTCACATGAAACGGGGCACGGAATCAATTTACTCTTTTGTGCTGCTACTAGATGTGTATGCCTAGCAGCTGCATTACCTCCTTATCATTCAATCAGTTATCACCTAATCAGTATTTCTTTCAAATTCAGGCACACGATTCTCACCATTTGCACCTCCAAGACTGGAGGCAACAAGCTGGCCGGGGGTGATCAAAACCGAGGAGAATCCATATTACACTCACCAAATCCCTCTGGGCTCCAGCAGCAGCAGCAGGCAGCAGCATTTCGTGGGAGCCACCACGCCTGCCTACGCCAAAGAAGGCCGTCGCTTCCCTTTCCTGCAGGAGGGCGAGATAAGCTTTGCCGCCGGCGTGGTGCTGGAGCCGCCGGCGGCTCCAGCGTGCCAGCCGCTCCTCAAGACGGTAGCAGTAGCACCACCCGAGAGCAGCAGCAGCAGCAGCGCCGGCGGCGGGAAGATGTTCTCCGACGGGCTGACTCGCGTGCTCGACTCGGAATGTGCTCTCTCTCTTCTGTCAGCGCCGGCCAACTCCTCCGGCATCGACGTCAGCAGGATGGTCCGGCCGACTGAACACGTCCCCATGGCTCAGCCCGTCGTCTCGGGCCTGCAGTTCGGCAGCTCGTCGTGGTTCTCGCCGCGCCCCCAGGCTTCCACGGGCGCGACCACGGGCGGCGGCTTCCCCTCCTGCCCCGCCGTGGAGGGCGAGCACCAGCAGCTCAACACCGTGCTGAGCCCCCACGACAACGAGGTGAACTACGGCGGGATGTTCCACGTCGGTGGCGGCAGTGGTGGCGGCGAGGGCTCCTCGGACGGCGGCACCTCTTCGTCGATGCCCTTCTCGTGGCAGTAGTAGTTCTCAGCAGCTGCTGCGTTCTTTGACCTTTCGCGTTTCCGACGATCCGGTAGAGTGCTATTGGATTTAGTGATCACTGATCAGCATTGATTCCTGTCTTTTCTGCATTCGTTTTCTTGAATCGGTTAGCATTCGTGTGGACATTTTTGGAGCATGATTCTGTGCTCGTTTTCCTCAAATTATCTTTGCTACTGTGGCGCCTGCCGACTGCTGACTACAGCATGTTGCTTCTCTTGTAACTTGTCCTTGAGACGAGGGCCACAACTGTGATCGTAGCGCATGCATTGATCGATGCATGGGGCTCCCAGAATTTCAGTCAGATTTCAGGTTTGTTCTTTCTTGATCCCCATGGGGCGTCTGTTCCGTCAGGACGGACCCGCCGACGGACCGACTCGGCATCGCGGCTGCGGTAATTCTCACTCCGCCTCCCTCATCCACTCCCACTCCGCGCGCCCACTCTGCCACTCGTCCCCTCATCCCCACCTCGGCGCGGCGCCCTCCCCCACACCCCAGCGAGGCGCGCGGTGCCCTTTCCACCCTCGGCGTGGCGCCCTCTCCCACCCACGGTGACGCGCGCGTTGCCTTCCCCACCCCCGGGCGAGGCGAGGTGCGGTGGTGGAAGGCGCGGCGTCCTCCCCCCACCCCGACATGCCCCGTCGGCCTCCTCCCACCACGGCATCCTCCCCTGGCACGACATTCTCCCCCCAGCACGGCGTCCTCCCCCACCGGGAGCCCCAACCCGGCGCGGCGCTCTCCCTACCCCGGCGCGGCATCCTCCCCACCCCGGTGGCACCCTCTCTCGCCCCCTACGACTGAGCTCCTCCCACCCGGTGCCCATGGCGCTCCCTGCGCTAGGCTCTTTCTCTCCTCACTCTTTGTTGCAATTGTATGTTTCAATTGTTTCAGAAGGTTCAGATGTATGTTGCAGTTGAACCATATTGATGTTGGACGTTGCAAAAGTCGATCGGGGATATTGCACATGTTGCATATGTTGTAGTTGTCAGGGGCATGTTGCAATACTATGTTTCGAGTGTTTTCAGATGCTTTTGAGGTATGTTTCATCTGTGTTTTTCAGACGTATGTTGCAATTGTGTTTATCTGCATGTTGCATATGTTTACGCATATGTTGCATGTGTTTTATTCGGATGTTGCGTATGGTAGCAATGGTTTCCAAGTGTGTTTCTGGTGTGTTTTCAAGTGTTTCGGAAGCATGTTTCAAGTGTTTCATCTTCCTTCAGACATATATTGCAATTGTTGTATCTAGATGTTTCAAAAGTAGATCTGAGGTGTTTGCACATGTTGCAATGACGCCGGTGGTTGGCGGACAGCGGCTCGTCGCAGGGCTTCAGCTCCTACCTCCCGCGGAGCACCTCGCCCTCTCCTCTCCCTCTCCTCCCTTCCCTTCCCTTCCCTTCTCTCTATCTCGCCGCAACAGTTCGAGCTCGTCCTCGACGTGGAGTTCAGCGGCGCTACAGCGAGATGGGACACAGGACGGGTGCATGGTACGATGCGGGGCGACGGTGCTGCATCCGTACGCGGGGCGCTGGCGTGGGATGGACGCTGGTGGGGCGTGCTGGTTTTGCGGGAGGGGGGCAGCAGCCTACCCGCGCGTCCGGACGCGCGCTGTCCGCTGGACGTCCAGGCGCTGACCGTTCTTGACTACACATCAGGGTGGAGTAGCTACTACCGGATGCATTTGCAGATGATAATCGAACGACACACCACATGCGGGCATCAAGAATCACTTGCTCAATCTGCTAAGACAAGAATCGATCGAGAATTCGACTTCATAACCGTAGTAAAAAGGGGACGAAAAGACGTAGGTGTTGCGGCATCAGGAATTCAGGATTGCTGGAAGCAGCAGAACACAGCACAGTGTCGAGTTTGCTGGAAGCGTCGTGCGGTCGTTCCGTTGCCCATCCAGCCGGCCGCGTTCCCCTAGCGCCGGAGCCACCGCCCGCCGCCGGCGTCAGATGGGGATGCGCATCCGATCCCAGCCGTGCGCCGCGTGCGGACGTGCGGTTGTAGGCTAAACTTGTAGCCTTGGAGTTGTAGGCCGAAACGTCTTGGGGGCTTGCAGGGATAGAGCACCTGACTGTTGCTAAGAGACTCTTCATGGGCTAAAGCCGAACTGAAATGAAACGGGCCCAGTTTGGAGATTCTGGGCCCAAACCATGAACTTCCTTTCCTACAGCCTCCTGTTCTCAACCCTAGCGTTACATATCGCCTATTTTCTTTTCACATTAGACCTTATTTCACAATATGCACTCGTATTCACCAAAATTCATATATATAAAAGTGGACTAAGATGAAACTCATATCCGTTTCTCACGTGAATCACTAGAAACAACTCCAAACGGTGTTCTGTTGCTTGGAACTCGAACATTTTTCTTCCTCATTTTGTTCAACAAAGTTAAAAACCCAGGAAAGGGTGGTTTCGCACAGAATCGTCTCAGATTCATTGACGCACTTATGGGCTACCAATTTTTCCTTTTTAGTTGTAATCCTTTTTTAGTGCAAAAGGTTAAAATGGGTTTTATATAGGTTATTCTTCTCCACAAAAAAGTTTATTTTTTTGAAACATATTTTTTATTTATGTGATATTTTAGAAAACATGTTCATATGAATTAGAATCCAACCTACCAGCCAAACGATCTCACAAAGTGTTTCTGATTCATCACATAAAATGTCTTTTGAGTGGATCCCTGCCAAATACATACTTAATTTAATTCACTCCTAGATACGAGTATATCTAAATAAGCCCTTATTAACGGCTCAAATGTTTGATTAGGTCCATTTCATCCACGAAAAGCAGGCCTCCAACCACCACACGTAGCCACAAAGGCCCATCTGAAGTATATGTTTAGGCCCATTAAGGGAGTTTCTTTCCTTTTTATTCTTCCAATTTTCCTCGATTTTATTTTTATTTCATTTCCCTCCTTCATTATTTATTCATTCAATCATTTTTATTTACTTTTTGCTCGTTTCTTTTTTAGGTGGTGTGTTCATGAAATGATATATGGTGCATTTTTATTATGTATTATCCATATGATGTTACATGATATATTTTTTTATTTTATATTAATTATTTTGATTTTCTATATTTTTTATTTCCATGCGTGGTGTATTTTGTGATGTTTTATTTTCATGGTGTATTATGGGTTATCCATATCCATCCATAGGATGTCATCTAATGTATTTTCAATTGTTCACACACTATCCATGAAAATATTCCGTGGTATATTTTGGTATGTTCATGTAATATTTATTGGAAGTTCCATGACGTATTTTCAGGTATCATTTGGTCCCTGGCTTATTTCCACTTATAGAGGTAAGGAGGCTCATATGCATGCTACTCTTTCACCTTCAATCCCCTCCTCCGTGCATTGCTTTCCTCCACCGTCTCCTACCACTAGGGATCGCTGACCTCTACCCTTGATGGGGTTGCCCACCCACCATTGCTCCTGCCAACCACCAGTTTTTGTCACATGAAGCCATCGTAACAATTTTTGTGTTCAGTTTCTCTTTCCTTTTTGTTGCCGCCATCTTCATTTCTTTTATGAAACAGGGGGGTTTGCCCCCTACTGGATTTTATTAATAACAAAAAGAAGGAGTGCGTACAGAGTTACCAGCTCAGGAAACAAAGAATATAACAAAAAAATATTAATAGGGATTACACAAGGGTGTCTAGCCATAAGTACAAACAGTAGGTTGATACATGTCCCTAGCTCTAGAGCTTAAACGAGACGCGAGTTTTTTTTCCCCTCGAAAGTGGTGTCCTTGCCGTCCATCTTCATTGACGAAATGCGGTGGTGTCAATAACAATGGCGCTTCATGATACACTTCAAGTTTACCATCTTCATCAGAAGGGCCTCTCTCTCACGCGAGATAAAAACTAGCTATTACTTGGGAGGCGCTTCTTCACCTTGATTTGGTGTCTAGGGCGTGATTGCTCGATCGGCCAACGTGGTCGTACTTTGTGGCGACTTGAGATCGTTGTTGCACTTGCTTGTGGCTACTGCTGGGATGCCAGTTGTCGTGGCACCATGCCCGGGTGTGGGGGTCCCTAATGGTTGCCACGCTTCACCCATTGTGGCCGCCATGATTAGTTCCTGCAATCTTGTCAATGCGCCTTCTAGCTTGGTCATGGGTTTGTCATGTACTCATGTTCATCGGTGTTGGCTGTCATCTTTTCATCGCCGCTGGCCCGCTATGGTTGGGGCCTCTTTTCAAATTGAACCCTATTCTATTGGTGGTTGTGGTGCAACTGCTTGTCGCCCGTCCCCTACACATCCAGCACAATCACGCGGCCCTAGTTCTCCTCTAGCAAAGGCATGGTTGGGTTTTCGTTGTGAGGGGTTTGACTGCTGCATTTGTACATTAAGCTCCTTTCGGTTGGTTTGACATTTAATTATGAGTGTCACCTCTGACCTCTGATGACTAGCCGTGCTTCTGTTTCTGTTGTGTTTATTTAGTGCTAAGATGGTGTTTGGTTCTACGGACTAAATTTTAGTCCATGTCATATCGGACGTTCGGATGCTAATTAGAAGGACTAAACATGAGTTAATTATAAAACTAATTACACAGATGGAGACTAATTTACGAGATGAATTTATTAAGCCTAATTAACCCGTCATTAGCATGTATTTACTGTATCACCACATTGTCAAATCATGGACTAATTAGGCTTAAAAAATTCATCTCGTAAATTAGTCGTAATATGTGTAATTAGTTATTTTTTTAGTCTATATTTAATACTCCATACATGTGTCCAAACATCCGATAGGACATGGACTAAAATTCGGTCTAAGGAACCAAACAGGCCCTAAGCTTCATCTAGTCACAAATTGTTTCCATGTTATTAATTGAGTGCGAACTTTAATTGTGTTGATGATGATCTTTGCAAGGCTAGTCTCGATCGGAAAGGATGCATGGTGTGATCCCGGTAAACTTGCTAGGCTTAATTACCAGAATTGTGTTTTGCTAACTTTCTGTTCCTGTTAGAGGCTATACGGAGATCATATCCATTGGTCTAGATTAAAGGCATTCAGCTCCATCGATGTCGTAGGCTTGGAGCCAGCTAGCGGTGGCTACATACACCTACACGTTCGTATACGCGATGCTCAGGTACAGTACTGGTACTGCTACACTGTGCAGAAGTTACAACATCATTAATTCATGAGTCATGACACGTACGTACTGTAAGCGTAGTATACGCACTCTTTGCATAAAGTACCATGAGTACACAGCTGTACACTAGAAGCTAGCGTTGCTCTTATTAGCCCTGCAGGCCAACTAACAACAACAGCAGCATTTGTCTGCTTTACGCCGCTCTCGCCGGCTCTCAGCAGTCAGGCGCGCGGTCACCACGCACGCGGTGATTAGGATCGGAGACGGCGAGGCGGCAAGAGGTGAGCGAGCGAGCGAGCGAGGACAAGCAAAGCAAGGGCAGGCGTCGCCCGTCGTCGGGCCCCGCCACGCCCACGCATGCACGCCTGCATGCGCAGAGCCTCGCGGGATCTCGCGGCGGTCACCGCGCGCGGCATTGGCTGGCTGCCTGGGTGGTTCGTTTGCCCGTGCTGACACGCAACGCAGCCGTACGTACGTACGCCCGATCAAATCCGTTGTGTCGCTTCATTCCTGCAGGCTGCAGTGATTGCACCTCGGTCACCCGTTCGGCAGGGGCAGGCTCCATCAACGTACGTCGTCGATGGATCAAGCGGGCGCACTTTTGTCCGTCGAGGAAGAGGGTGTGTGGCGACCAAGAGAGATGGAGAGAGGGACAACCGTACCGGAGAAGACGGAGAAGCAAAGTGCCGTAGTGCAACCAGAGCCTCGAGCACAGTTCACGACTCTGCTGGCTGGGCTTGCTAGCTACCGCGCAACGGCACAACACGAGAAGCAGCAGCTCTTGCTTTCCATCGCTCGCCTAACTTGTGACTTGGAGAGAGACCATGCATCTTTGTTTTTTGATTTGGTGTTTCTGGGGAAAATATTTGGATCTCTCTGTGAGTCTGGACTGGTGGACTGCTACCTTGTCTGTACGAGATCACTTGATAGATTTTTTTGGCTGCGGATGAAGAAAGATGCATGGTTCGTTGCGAGCAGCAGAAGCGACGGGCTATTTTAACCATGCATGTTTTACTTTTCACTAGACACGCACCCTTTCTCAGGGGGTGTTTGGTTTCCTAGACTAAATTTTAGTCCATGTCACATCGAACGTTCGGATGCTATTTAGGAGAACTAAATATGAGTTAATTATAAAACTAATTACACAAATGGAGACTAATTTACGAGACGAATTTATTAAGCCTAATTAATCCGCCATTAGCACATATTTACGGTAGCACAACATTGTCAAATCATGGATTAATTAGGCTTAAAAAATTCGTCTCGCAAATTAGCCACAATCTGTGCAATTAGTTATTTTTTTCGTCTATATTTAATACTTCATGTATGTGTCCAAATATTCGATGAGACAGGGACTAAAATTTTCCTGTAGGAACCAAACACCCCCTTAGTTCCTTTTGCCTTCACACACATGTACCGTCGACACGTACGGAGTCCAAAGTAATCGCTGCCGCCTCTGCCAACAGCGCAAGCAGCACGGCAGATGGATTCAGAAGACGGCAACGCACACGTATGTACACGTCAGCAGTGTGAGCACCCAACAGCAGGTACGTACGTTCTGTTAATCGGAGAGACGGAGACGAAGACGAATAGGCCGACCGGCGCGGCGGACGGATCGAACAGTGCCCGATCGAGCACGCGCGAATTAACCCTAGCAGCGGGCGGTCGGCTGCTCGGCCCGGACCCCGGCCGGGTGACACTTGGTGGGTTCGCGCGCTGCTGGCTGGCACTCCCCGCTGCCTGCGAGACAGCTTGCTGTTGCTAGGTGGCCTGGAGTATGGACAGCGACCCGGCCCGGCCGGCTGGCCACCGAGACCAAGGCACGAGCAAGGGGAGAGGGCATGCAGGCGTCCAGGCGACGGAATGGAGGACACGCCGGGCAGGTCGATATGCCTGCCTGCGTGCGCGATTGCGAGTGGCCCGTAGGCCGGCCATTAAAGCAGGGCACGTGACCGCGCACCAGCCGCTCCCTTCGCGTCGCCTGCTAGCTCGCGCGCCGGCGGGGCCCAGCAGGATATAAAACCGAGCGCAGGACGCGACGGCGACGGACGGGACCCATGGCCAAGGCCATCACCCATCAGCCCATCACCATGCGCGGCGTGGAGCGAGCAGGAACCGATGGATCGATGAGTGAGTGAGCGAGCGGTGACTCCGATCCTCCTCCAATCCCTAGCTTTCCGGAAACGCGCTACCGGGCTGGGGGCCTAGGGTTTCGCCCCCTACGGATGCTTTGCCGGAAACGGCAACCTGACCACCCTTGCGCCCACCGGCTCCTTCCCTGAGGCCTGAGCTCATGATAACTCAGTCCCCAGCCCCACCACCACTAGCCCACTAGGCGCTGGCTGCTAGCTAGCTTTAGCTTTGCTTCAATTCCTAGCCCCCGTGCCATCGCTTTCCTCTCGATATTTAGTCCTCCATTCCCGATCCTTCTCCTCTACCTCCGCTCCAGAATTGCAGTATCTCCTACTCTCTGCCTTGCTTTCCTGCTGCTGCTTTCGCGCGAGCGAGAGGTACGGTCGATCTGGCGGCGGAGGCGGAGGGGTCGGCCGGGGCCGGCGGCGGCAAGGCCAACATGGGGAGGGGGCGGGTCGAGCTCAAGCGGATCGAGAACAAGATCAACCGCCAGGTCACCTTCGCCAAGCGCCGCAACGGCCTGCTCAAGAAGGCGTACGAGCTCTCCGTGCTCTGCGACGCCGAGGTCGCGCTCATCATCTTCTCCAACCGCGGCAAGCTCTACGAGTTCTCCAGCACGCAGAGGTATATAGTATATACACGCACACGCACATGTACTGCGTACCCGGCCGCGTGCGGTTGCTTTGCCGTTGCCGGTCAGTCGTAGTCGTCATCGCCGTGCTCAGGTCCCCTGGACTCGCCGGATCTGCCCATGGTGTGCCTGGATCGTGCGTTAGGAGCAGTTTCTGTTTCGCTCCTTTTCGATCGAGGCCGGGGTTCCGCGCGGGACTGCTGCTGCCTTCGCCGTGCTGGGTTTAGTTTACGCGAGAGTGAGAGAGAGAGAGGACTGGGTTTTCAATTTTTCATGTGGCTTCCGGACACGAGATCCGGCCGGCTACCGCACCTCATCTTGGGTTTAGCTAGGGTTTTGCTTTCTGGTCCCTTGGGTAGATCGACCTCATCACTTTGCTTTGTCCATCGGCATACGGAAATTGATCCGTCGGTCTTAGAAGTGTAGTCGCGGCTGTCAAAGCTTAACGCTAAAATTCATGACGACCCCCGAGCAGCATGAATTCCCTGTGGATCTGGTTAAGCATGAGGATGGCTCCCGTTTCCAGTTACTCCAAACTTACAATTTCCTGTGGATCTCTGGTTTTTATCCTTAATAAAAATATTTTTTCATGTTTTCATGACATCCCAATGTACTCCAAACTCCTGAATATATGAAGTTTCAGAATAGGCCTCGCCTTTTTTTAAAAAAAAGAAGCACCATAAATTGACCTTTTGTATTGAACTGAAAAGTGTGAAGTAGTAGGCTCGTTTATGATCCAAAGAAAAAGAAAAGCTTTGACATATCTTCATCCATGCTATTAAGATGCCTAAGCATATCATGTAATGATAAATTAATCCTTGAAATTATAATTCTTCCACATTGCTCGATAGGGCATATTCATGTCATGCCACGTTTAATTAATATAAGCTCTGTCTAAATATATAAACAAACTCAACATTTCTGTTCCTAAACAGTTTCTGTGGACCTGCATATGAGTCGTCAATAAAATTAGTTTCCTAGATTGGCATTGTATCAAACTACTCTATGCATAAACTTGTTTTCTAGGTCAACTATATAAACCTATCTATGGAAAGATGATCTAGCTCAATACTTCAAGCTCCACTGAAAGCCCAGCCAAAATTTGGTTAGACATATATATCATCTCTACCATGCATGTGTTTATTTAATTAAGTTGGTGACATGGTTGTGTATTGTATGAAATGACACCAGACGAATTGCCCGTCATGTATTCCATTGTCCATATATAAACAAGAGTAGCCCTCATACTATCTAAGAACTCCTAGAGTTGGTTTTCTCTACACTAGCCCCTAGTGTCAACTAGCTATATCTACTAGGACTAAGAGACTGGCCAGGATAAAATGAATATATTCATTTGGATCACTACTGATATATGGGTATATAGTCCAAGTAAGATGGAGTGCATCATTATCCATCATATTTTCTAGTACAACATACATGCATGTACTACATTTTCCATGTCTCATTTGAGAAGCACAGTCCTTGGCCCAAAAGGCAAAAATGAAGATTCCTTGAGGCACCCCGGGCAGGAAGTAAAGATCATGTACTACGTCATGAAACAATTAATAACCTTGATCTTCGTGCTCTCGTATTATATATGCCCCAGCCATCGGCACATATATAATGTTTGCCCGAACTCTTTGTTAACTAAGCTACGTGGTCATCCTTCTGTCAAATATCTCCTAGCCATTATCTTGTCAGACGACATCTCTTCAGAGTTCCACAAATATATATGGTATCTCATCTCATGGGGGTGAATATTTCACCTTTTGTCTAGTTGAGTATATACTGCTGTATTATAGGAAAATTCTACTGACTTAGTAGCAGCTGACATGCCATTTTGTGAATCCATTAGTTATGTGATATTGTTTGTTTTATTCTTGTTTTTTATGATAACTCAACAATTATGGCTTCAGTGATTATTAATGCTTTTCTGTACTAGTGATGGTAGCAAATTTTAGGAAACATTGCTTGTGTTAAATTCTTCAGAGGAACTATTAGTTATTTGTTGGGCCACACATATTCACATATTGCTAATTACACCTTGGATTTATCTAAGAAAAGGATAACTCTTTCTCCAACATCAAGCATAATACAACTATACAGACAATGTTTTAAGCAAGTTTCCTTTCAGATTAAGGATTTTTTGCCTTATTTTCCGATGCGTTAAATTTGCACTCACTTTTTTAACGACGTGCGACTTTTTTTATATTATTAACTGCTGCATGCCTAAGTTTTCATGCCTTCTTTATGTGCAGCATGCCAAAAACACTTGAAAAGTACCAAAAATGCAGTTTTGCAGGGCCTGAAACAGCCCTCCAGAATAGAGAGAATGAGGTAAGATGTTCTTTTCCTCTACTTCAGATTGCGGATCACAAGTTTGTTTGAGTTTTTGTGCATAAGAAAACTTCAACATTAATTACTTTGCTACTAAGAAGTTATGCTATCTAGGAATCCTGTTGTCTAAATAAATGTCATCTTGGAAATATAACATTTTAGATTTTTGAAATGTGAAACATATACATATAATATTGATTAAAGGATCGGAAAAGTACCTGTACAAGGCTATTTCAGGAGATTTTTTAATAAAAGAAACTACAAAAACTAATTTATTCTCAATAATAGATAGGAATGTCAAAACATTGATGCTACTATTCTGTTTTGTAAAATAGACCTAAACAAGCAAATAAAGGAACACAATTATGTCTCACTACTTTAGCATATATATTTCCTTGTACAAGGATTCCATTATATATTGCACACACATTTCAAGTGAGCTGAGGTATAAAATAATGCATGTGCACCAGTAAATATTGTGTCTATCTGTATAGAACATATATATTTCTTTGACTTAATAAGCACTTTCTCCACAGCCATAGACCATCATTAGTTGTATGGTCTTTACATTCAGAATTATAGTTAGCCTCATAGGTCCCTACTAAAATCCTGTATTGCACCTTAAAAGTTGTTGCAACATAATTGGATGTAGTGGGTATGCTACCATGTGACAGCAAAATCTGGCTTGTAACGTGCATGTGCGTTAGTATAATTTTTGGTGTCGTAATGTTCTACTATGTGTGGTGTTCTGCAATCAAGAAAATCTATATATATAGGCAGTGACGAAGCTACATTGTAGCTTGTGGGTGCACATGCACCCACAAAAATTTGAAAAACCAATACTAAAATCAAAATTTCATCATAGTTTTAGCTTATATTTTCATACCTATAAGACAAATGCAATACCCTCTAATTTGCTCTAGCTTCGCCACTGATATAAGCATTTCTATTCTTCAATTCCACTTTAAATATTTTTTCTAGTGAAAATGATGAGGTTCACATACATATAAATCATTGTAGTCTCAATATTGTTTGTTGAATTGAACTAGGCATTCCTGTTCATGCTAATCTTTCATGACATTTATTTCAGCAATTGAAAAGCAGCCGCAATGAATACCTCAAACTGAAGGCACGCGTTGATAATTTACAGCGGACTCAGAGGTGAGTTCTGCTTTACAGTTGAGATAAATCTGTGGTACATACTAAAAAAATAGCAAATTCTGTTTGAAATGTGCTTTGTTATGGGAAAACATGCTTAAAACCAAATAGCATGGCTTATTTATTCATCTCGACCAGCAAGTTCATGAAGCAAAGTTAAATTTAAATTCAAATAGTGCAAATCTAGGAATACTAAAATGTCCAAGATGTTTTGCCAATATGACTATATATCCTCTCAAATACACCATACAAACTACTTAATGTTTCTCTGGAACCATTGTTTGCGGAACCATATATCTTAGCTTTGCAATAAAAAAACAAATGAAATGAGCTACATTCTGAAACTATCATGCATGCGGGTTAGTGGCCTATAATTTGATGCTACCATTTTATATACACATAATATTGGCCCAAATGAAAAATGAAGATTTCTAGTATTGTTTGGATATGTCGTCCTGTATAATATTTCAAGTTTGCAGGACATTTCTTTTTATTTTAAAGAGATATAAAAGGGTGACTTGGCTCAATGCATTTTTTTTCAGTGTAATCAAAGGCAGATAGATTCACATTCTGATAGCTAATTAAAAGTTTGAATGTTTTATAAACAATCATCAGGAACTTGCTTGGTGAAGATCTTGAGTCATTAGGCATAAAAGAGCTGGAGCACCTCGAGAAGCAACTCGATTCATCCTTGAAGCACATAAGATCTACAAGGGTACTGAAAAGTGCTAACACCATAAACCAATAAAATTGTATTTCCTGTGTTTGTATTAAGTGGAATATTTCAGCTGTCCCTTTTGTGGACTAGGTACAGCAGCTAGGATTCATATATATGTCACTGCTATCTGATTTCTTAATTAAAATTCTTTTCTGCTAGACCTGCTATATATGATAATGAGTATGTGGGGGATCAAATTTATAAAAACTATGCATGTAGCCTGTTTCTAGAGCATATGTTCTGATCAGTTTTTTAATCTCGTGTAGACACAACACATGGTTGATCAACTGACAGAACTTCAGAAAAGGGTATGCTACTCTTCATGATTTAACAAAATAATATTGGTGACTTCACTCAATCAGTAAATAACTTCAATTATTCAATTTGCAGGAACAAATGTTTTGTGAAGCAAATAAGTGTCTTCGAAGAAGAGTAAGTTGTAAAATTTACTATATCATTAAACAAACATTTTTATTATGTTTCTTTTACGGTGCCTGTTGTAATACTATTGCACTTTAATTTGTTGTACATAATTGCAACAAATGAAGAGACCACATCAATGTTTCTTTTACATCTCCTACACATATAGTAACCTACACTACTATAGAATGGACTTGTTGTCCCGGGCGGTAACAGCCTTTAGTCCCGGTTACCGCGCCGGGACAACGATCCCGGGAGTAAAGGTGGAACCTTCAGTCCCGGGTCATCGAGCCGGGACTAAAGAGGGACCTTTAGTCCCGGTTGGTAACATCAACCGGGACTAAAGGCCCTCCAGCCGAGCAAACCTGGCGCACCCTTTAGTCCCGGTTTGTAACACCAACCGGGACTAACGGTTCACCCTTTAGTCCCGGTTGGTAACCCCAACCGGGACTAAAGGTTCCTTTTCTTTTTTTTTGTTTAATTTGTTTTCAGTTCAGTTACACGTATTTGTTTAATATATAATATGTTTTTATGTACGTATTCTACGCTGCTAATATAAATACGCGCATGCGTATAATTACATCTAATTCTCATCTTGAGCATTATTATATTCGAATAAAGTATAAAACTATATATATTATAGATATATATATATGTATATATACAACACTTTCATAATCTTGTTCTCGAAAATAACGATATCAATAAACATTTAATTTACATCATTTATTCCTTAGGATCAAAGTAGAACTCGCCGTTGGGATTTAGCACTTTTTCTAGAAGATATCCTGCTATTGACTCTTGAACTGCTTTCAGATGGTCTTTTTGCATGACCCTTCGTTTCAACCATTCAGTCTTGCATTTGAAATAAAAGGAAAAGTATTAATACACATATATGTATATATATTCATTTAAAAATAAATAAAAATTGATATATACGTACTCTGAGGACATCTTCAGGAGTTCTTCTTATGTGCGCAGTGATAAATTCACAAACGTAGTATCCACACAAGTTATTACCTGGTTCCTGCCGCAAACACCACTGTACGAGAAGAAGATTATTCTCATCATCTCACACGTAAATTGAAGTACGATATAGTAATTAAACACATGGGGAAGTGTATATAGTACAACTTACTGGTATTTCAACTACATTAAGTGGTGCCTTGCAATCCTTGCGATGTTGCCGAATAAACTCTTTCCAAACCCTGTGCGACCAATAATGTACGATCGTTAATAAATTATGGCAAAGTCTATTCAATAATAGTTGTGCGCGAGAGATCGAAATTACCCCTGGATAATGTCTATCATATCTTGGTATAGTGCCCGTTCTTTTCTCAACGAGTCAAAGATTAGTAACCGACTTGAGTTTAACTCAATGACAATGAGTATCCAGTGAAAACTGCATTGGTTTATACACACACGTACATGCATATAAGTTGTATTGATATTACATAAAATGTGTAGACTACATTATTATTAACACTTACTCAAAGTTGTATGGGAAAAGTATTGTTGTCTTGTCGTGCTGCTTCACGAAGAACATCATGATATTCTCCTGTGCTTCAGATACCCATCGCTCCTTGACAATAATACCGGTTTTGAATACGATATAAGGATCAATGAAGCCAACACTGGTGTCTTGTATTCTTTGGAGCTCTGACATCTGGAATCTGTATATAAATATAAGTTACATGTGAGGATAATTATATACACGTACGCATGGAAGTGAGTTTATTAAATAAAAGTAAGAATCACTTACAAACAAAAGGAGCTAATGATTGATTTGTCCAGAGCGTCCATGTGGTATAGTTGATGTAATTCTTCGAAACTAATATGTAAGATGTCATCGCCATGGAAGTAATGATGGTCTCTAAATCTGACAAAGATCCATTGCTCACCCCTGCCACACGCCTACATGTACCACTTGTTGAGCAAGTACATTTGCATACCCAATTCATTCAGAGCCGCAGGGTTGTACAGACTTTTGCCATATTTATAAGTCTTCCAGGTATCAACTTCTAGGTTCCGAATTGGAGCTTTGCCCGTTAATTGATCCAAGGTTAAACCAGTATCTTGAAAAAAAGCATTAAGGGCTTGAACCGACACTTCTCCAGAGTTGTCTGGTCGATAGACTTCTATGTTGGAACCATATTGATTAGCAACAACAAGATTTTGCATTGGTTGCTTCTGTTGTCCGAGCTGTGGGACATCCTTCCCTGATGCTCTTTTCCTTTCCTTATCTGTATCATGTGACTTCACGAGGGAGCGGTCATAGTCTGATAGTGGCGAAGGCTTACAAAGTTCAATCATCTTTTTCTTGTGAGCATCGACCTTCTGCCTCAGCACCTCTCGTGGTAGGTAAAAGTACGGCTTCTCCTTAAGCTTCGCTTGACTCTTCTTTTTGGTATCAATAAAAAAATCTTTCACTTTTTTGTCTTCTTCAGCTGCTATTTGCTTATCAGTCTTTTCATAAAGTATTTCTTGAGAAATAACTCTTTTTCTCGGGGTCTTCTTTGCCGCCGGGACCTTAGACGTCTTTGTAGTGCGTCGCTGTGGAGGGGGTGGGGGTGGTGTTGGAGACCGGCGTGGAGGCGATGTGGCCGGTGTTGGTGGAGACCAGCATGGAGGCGTTGGAGATCGTTGTGGAGGCGGTGGGGCCGGTGTAGGAGTTGGAGATCATTGTGGAGGCGATGGGCCAGTGTAGGAGTTGACGATCGCCGTGGGGATGAAGTTGTCTCGCCCCCCGCGACGCTGTGATGAGATGGGGAATGAATGATTAGGCTAGGCTGGGGGGAGACCCTGCTACAAAAACAAGTTGTGTGTCAATTATTTTTTAAGCCAATAGAAAATTAATGAAAAATAATATTTCATTCACTTTCATTCGTACCTAGGGTGAGGTAGGGGAAGCGGTGGCGCCCCAGGAATGATGATGAAGCGTTTGCGCCATTGAATAAATGTCTTTTCTGCTTCTCCTAGTGTCTTCTCCCCATCACCACCTTCAATGTCAAGAGGAACATTGCTGTAACCTTTGAGCACTCTATCGATCGAGACGCTAGCATATCCAGGTTGAATAACTGACCCATGGATTCTTGGTGTCTTCGTTCGGTCTATTGGAGATACAACCCCGACAGCCACCATGATTGATGCATTATTACCATCTAGAATGTGCAGCTCATATGTTGTTAAAGGCTCGGTAATGTCATCAACAGGGAAGCGCAATCCAGCGTCGTCTTGAATAACTAGCAGCTCCGTAGAAGCACAACTGCTTTTCATCTAACCAACGGGGCTAATGGTGACTCTCGGCGTTGATTGCGATTGCATTTGACTCATTGCTAGCTGCACTTGCCTCTTGATCTCCTCCTGCATTCTTGCCTCAAGAGATTTTTCTCGTTCACGTGATTCAAGCAATGCTTGTCGTGACTCATCAACAAATTGCTCCAATGCACGGATTCGTTCTGCCTCCTCATCCTTCTTTCTTTGGCGGCTTCTGTAGGTATCCTTGTCTGCTGGGAATGCATGTAGCCACGGAACCGCCCCATAGCCTCTTGTTCGACCACCGTGTTCAAGATTCTCTAGGGCATATGTCAATTCATCCTTCTCTCTGTTGGGCTTAAAAACACCACTATCAGCTTCTTCCCTAGCACGAGCTAGTCTCTGTGTTGCTCTCTCAATTTTTTGGCCGAAAATTAGCTTGCCAGTGTCTAGGTCTAGGCTTCCCCCATGAGCGTAGAACCAATTCTTCGCGTGTTGAGGCCAGTTCTTCTCTATTGTTTTATGTATGATTCCCTTGGCAGTAATCTCTGCTTCTAGGTTCTGCCACTTGGGAATAGCACTCTTATAACCACCTAATCCCATGCGATGATGGTATTACTTCTGTCGGGCATTCTGTTGATTCCTCATCACACGTTCCTCACTGTCTTGGGATGTCTTGTATTCTACGAAGGCATCCCAATGGGACTCCAACTTGACAAACGCCTTAGCATTGAAATTCGACGTAGCATTCTTCAAGATAAACTTTTTATACAATGTCTTCTTCCAACTCTGGAACAATGTTGCCATCTTCTTCATTGTCCAATCCCTCACTAGCTCCTTCAAAGCATCATATGCTTGTAATGTGAAATGCTGAGTGATATCTCTCCAAGCTAGGTTCTTGTCACGATCAGATACAAAACTAACATTAGGAGCGGATATCTTCTGCTTCCATTCACGAGCACTAACTGGGATCCTATCCCTTACAATGAACCCACATTGATTGATATATATCTGAGCATGTGGTCCCAATGGTTTGCCGGTGTCGGTGTCGAATTCTGATATTATGAAACGGCCCTCTAATGGCTTTTTTGGCCCTCGGACTTTCCTACTTTTATCGGTGGTTGATGTGGATCCAGAGACCGGCTACATGAGTAGAAACACAACGATTAACAACAAATATACGTACGCATGCATCTATAAGAGATGATAGATAATCGAATATACCTCGCCAATATTTTCTTGCGCGACAATTTGTTGATCTTCAACCACCGGCATATTCAGGATATCCTCATAATCAGCAAAGTACTGACTCGTGTCATCTACATCCACATTGGTGCCGACGTTGATAATATCCGCCATTATGTCATCACTCAAGTTATCATTCGGAGCAGCCATTTGTATCTTCAAGATAACACATAGATAGAATTACTATGGTACATAACATAAGTACATGTGATAACACATATAAAATTACTAAATCCAATTAAATATAATAACACATAATATTTCATCAACATGGAAATAAGTACATGTATATATATACACATAGAATGATACAATATATTTTCTCTCTCTCTCAACACATAGAAATAAGTGCATATGTCTATATCTCTAGATATGCATGTGATACACATAGAATGTCTCTCTAGATACAATTTTCTCTCTCTCAACACATGAAAATAAGTACATGTATATATACATATAGAAATAATTAAGTACATATGTATACATATATATAGAATCTCTCTCTAGATATAATATATATAGAGAGATAGAATATATAATTACTAAATCCAATTAAATAAATCTAACATGAAATTAGATAAACTAGTACGATAATACATTTTAATCTAACATATATCAAAAACTATAATAAAAAACTATCTAAATAAAATACTAATTAAATTTTAATACATTTAAATCTAATATATCAAAAACTATCTAAAAATAACTAAAAACTAACAATAAACTACTAATTAAAATTGAATACATTTTAATCTAACATACAGCCGAGACTTTGTAAAAAAAATCTAAAAAACTTGGCCGATCGAGAGCAGCAGATCAAGATCGAGTTCGACGAAGGCCGTACGGCGTGGGCGCGCGGGAAGCGTCGGCGACGGAGGGTGGGGTCGGGTGTGGCGGCGGAGACGGGATGCGACGATGCGGGCCTGGAGAATGGCGCGGCCGGGCGAGGGTAGACGACGACGGCGGCGTGGCAAAGACGAGCTCGACGACGGCGGATGGCGCGGCCAGGCGGGGCTGAGCGACGGAGGCGAGATCGAAGATGAACAGAACAGACGTTCGATATATATAGCACGCGACCCTTTAGTCTCGGCTGGTAACACCAACCGGAACTAAAGGACATTTAGTCCCGGCTGGTAATACCAACCGGGACTAAAGGTCCAACCCTTTAGTCCCGGTTGGTCTTACCAGTCGGGACTAAATGGCCTTTAGTCCCGGCTCGTGTTAACAGCCAGGACTAAAGGTATTTTTTGGCGGGCACCAAAATTGCCGCCCACCCTTTAGTCCTGGTTCTTGGTCTGGGCCGGGACTGAAGCCCTGAAAAATTTGCCAACCCGCCAGCGTAATTGAAAAGGCCTGGGATTTTGTTTTTGTTTAATACTAGGTTAATCAATTAATTCCATGGCAACTTCAATACTTTGCAATATTTATTTTAAAAAATACTATTGATTAACTAATTATTTATTATAAATAGGAAAATTTTGTAACCTAAAGTTTTTAATTTTTTTATGAATATAGAATATAAATGTTACTAATACTAAGTATTTTGTTAATGCAAAAATATATTTCTAACTTAAAATTAATAAAACTAATATTATTCGATAGGAAATTTATTATCACATTATTGTAACGTCAATGTTTCAATTTTTTCTCGATTTTTGACTAAAATTGACAAGAATTTTTTGTTGAACCTATAAAAATAGAGAAAATGTAGTATTTTTTGTTCTACAACTTTCTCAAATGAAAAAATGGCCTATATAAGGATTGTATATATTGATGAGCTTAACAAACTCGGTATTCAAAACTTTTCAATTTGAGACAATTTAGGGTCTCGAAAACTAGTTTGTAGGCGTCGAAATTTAAAAATCATAAATTTGAACCGTCCAAACTTTCTCAAATGGAAAGTTGACCAAAACAACAATTGTAGATCTTTTTGAGTTTAACAAACTTGGTATTCAAAACTTTTCAATTTCAAGTCATTTAGAGTTCATAATACTAGAGTCAAAGTGTTGTTTTTTTATTTGACCAAATTTGACTTGGTCAAACTTGCTCAAATGAGACACTAAATGACCTCAGATGAAAAAACTCTGAATACCAAGTTTGATCATCTCAGCAAGATCTACAATTGTTACATAGCTCGTTTTCACATTTGAGAAATTTTTATCAAACACTAGTCACAACTTCTTGAATCTCATATATACTTTCTAAAATTATGTCACACACTTGTGAAATTTGAACTACATTTTGTTCAAGCTTTCTCAAATAAAAAAATGGCCTATATAAGGATTTTATATATTGATGAGCTTAACAAACTCGGTATTCAAAACTTTTCAATTTGAGACAATCTAGGGTCCCGAAAACTAGTTTGTAGGCGTCGAAATTTAAAAATCACAAATTTGAAGCATCCAAACTTTCTCAAATGGAAAGTTGACCAAAACAACAATTGTAGATCTTTTTGAGTTTAACAAACTTGGTATTCAAAACTTTTCAATTTGAAGTCATTTAGAGTTCATAATACTAGAGTCGAAGTGTTGTTTTTTTATTTGACCAAATTTGACTTGGTCAAACTTGCTCAAATGAGACACTAAATGACCTCAGTTGAAAAAACTCTGAATACCAAGTTTGATCATCTCAGCAAGATCTACAATTGTTACATAGCTCATTTTCCCATTTGAGAAATTTTTATCAAACACTAGTCACAACTTCTTGAATCTCATATATACTTTCTAAAACTATGTCACACACTTGTGAAATTTGAACTACATTTTGTTCAAGCTTTCTCAAATGAAAAAATAGCCTATATAAGGATTTTATATATTGATGAGCTTAACAAACTCGGTATTCAAAACTTTTCAATTTGAGACAATCTAGGGTCCCGAAAACTAGTTTGTAGGCGTCGAAATTTAAAATCACAAATTTGAACCATCCAAACTTTCTCAAATGGAAAGTTGACCAAAACAACAATTGTAGATCTTTTTGAGTTTAACAAACTTGGTATTCAAAACTTTTCAATTTAAAGTCATTTAGAGTTCATAATACTAGAGTCAAAGTATTGTTTTTTTATTTGACCAAATTTGACTTGGTCAAACTTGCTCAAATGAGACACTAAATGACCTCAGATGAAAAAACTCTGAATACCAAGTTTGATCATCTCAGCAAGATCTACAATTGTGAAGTCATAATATATTACATAATATCCGTCTCTAAAACATAATATATTAAACATGCATCGTTGTATCATGCGGGCACAACAGTGAATTTCTTCTTGACGTATGACCCTTGGTTATGATCTTGTCGTAACCATGGAGTGTCTTCATCATTTAACATGATGCTTGGATCTTTCTTCACTATGAAGGGTGGAATTCAGACATTTCTTTCGTAATCTTCTGACATGTCTGACTTGTCTTCAATTCCCACTATATTTATTTTCCCAAAAAGAATTATATGGCGCTTTGGCTCATTGATCATTGAGTTGATGTCTTCATTTTTTCCTCTCTTTGATTTTGTAGACATGTCTTTCACATAGAACACCTGACCCACATCAGCAGCAAGGACGAATGGTTCCTCTTTGTACCCAATATTGTTGAGGTCTACTGTTGTCATTCCATACTCTTTGTCGACTGTTACCCCTCCTCCGGTCAGCTTCACCCATTGGTACCGGAACAAAGGGACTTTAAAATTAGGTGCGTAGTCTAGTTCCCATATCTCTTCTATGTGGCCATAATATATTTGTATATTCCCATTTGGATCTGTTCCATCTATGCGAACACCACTATTTTCATTGGTACTCCTTTTATCTTGGGCAACTGTGTAAAATGTATTCCCATTTATCTCGTACCCTTGGTACGTGAGGATATGCCATGATGGCTGCCTAGCCAACAAATACAGTTGCTCATCAATATTGTCATCGCCTTGACATTCTTTTCGCAACCAACCACTGAAACTTTCCATGTGCTGACGCCTAATCCAAGCTTCAGTCTTTCCTAGAAATTTGGATCGTAAGAACTCCTTATGTATCTCGATGTACGGATGCACCAATGACGAGTTCTGAAGAACTGTGAAGTGTGCTTTATTGAAATAATCGTCTTCCATGCCGATATATGTTTTCTTCCCTAAAGTTCCTTTACCACTGAGTCACCCCTCGTGTCGTGATTCGGGAACGCCAATCGGGGCAAGGTCAGGAATAAAGTCAACACAGAACTCAATGACCTCCTCTGTTCCATAGCCCTGGGCGATGCTTCCTTCAGGCTTAGAACGGACTTTCACATATTTCTTCAAGACTCCCATAAACCTCTCGAAGGGAAACATGTTATGTAAGAACACAGGTCCAAGAATACTAATCTCCTTCACCAAATGAACTAGGATGTGTGTCATGATATTAAAGAAGGATGGAGGGAACACCAACTCAAAGCTGACAAGACATTGAACCACATCATTCTGTAGAGTAGCTAGTTCCACTAGATTGATTGCCTTCTGAGAAATTACATTGAGGAATGCACATAGCTTCACGGTGGCTAGACGTACATGTGGAGGTAGAATTCCTCTTAAAGCAACTGGAAGCAATTGCGTCATAAGAACATGGCAGTCATTGGACTTTAAGTTTAGGAATTTCTTATCTGGCACATTTATTATACCCTTTATATTGGAGGAGAATCCCGATGGGACCTTGATGCTGCTTAGATATTCGAACATGCTGTCCCTCTCTTCTTTGCTAAGCGTGTAGCTAGCAGGACTTAAGTAATGACGTCCATCATCTGTCTTCTCTGGATGAAGGTTGTCTCGTTCTTTCATGCCCTGCAAGTCCTGGCGTGCTTCAAGTGAATCCTTTGGCTTCCCGTACACACCCATGAATCCTAACAGGTTCACACAAAGATTCTTTGTTAGGTGCATCACGTCGATTGCATTGCGGACCTTTAGGACTTACCAATAGGGTAGCTCCCAAAAGATGGACTTCTTCTTCCACATGGGTGCGTGTCCCTTAGCATCTTTGGGAATAGATTCACTGCCTTGTCTCTTTCCAAATACTACTTTTACATCCTTGACCATTGCGAGTACATCTTCCCCGGTTCGGTTATGAGGCTTCTTCCGATGGTCTGGCTTACCTTTAAAATACTTCCCTTTCTTTCTTACTTGGTGATTCAACGGAAGGAATCGACGATGGCTAAGGTACATGACCTTTCGACATCTTTTCAAATATATACTGTCAAGGTCATCAAAACAATATGTGCATGCATTATATCCTTTGTTTGTCTGACCTGAAAGATTACTTAAAGCAGGCCAATCATTGATTGTTACGAACAACATTGCTTGTAGGTCAAAGTGTTCTTGTTTGTACTCATCCCAGACACGTACACCTAGTTTGTTCCATAAAACTAGAAGTTCTTCAACTAATGGCTTCAGATAGACATCAATATCGTTGCCAGGTTGCCTCAGACCTTGGATGAGGATCGGCATCATAATAAACTTCCACTTCATGCATAACCATGGAGGAAGGTTGTAGATACATAGAGTAACTGACCAAGTGCTATGACTAGTGCTCTGCTCTCCAAAAGGATTCATACCATCTGTACTTAAGGCGAACCTTAAGTTTCTAGCCTCATTTGCAAACTCTGGAAATTCCCTGTCTATCGCTCTCCACTGGGACCCATCAGTTGGGTGTCTCAGCATATTGTCTACCTTACGGTCTTCTTTATACCACCGCAACAACTTTGCATGGTCTTTATTTCTGAACAAACGTTTTAAGCGTGGTATTATAGAAGCATACCACATAACCTTGGCAGGGATTTTCTTTCTAGGACGTTGTTCACCCTCGACGTCACCAGGATCATCGCGCCTGATCTTATACCGCGATGCTTTACATACCGGGCATTCATCCAAATTCTCGTATTCATTGCCATGGTAGAGGATGCAGTCATTAGGACATGCATGTATCTTCTGGATTTTTAATCTCAATGGGCAGACAACCTTTTTTGCTTTGTACGTAGTGGTGGGCAATTCATTTGGCTTCGGAAGCATCTTCTTTATGAGGTTCAATAAATTCCCAAATGCCTTATCGGATATACCATTCTTTGTCTTCCACTGTAGCAATTCCAGTGTTGTACCCAGCTTTTTTTTGCCCCTCTTCGGTCGTCGGGTATAGCAACTTCCTATGATCCTCAAGCATGCGCTCGAACTTAACTTTCTTTTTTTCACTTTCCCATTCTTGTTGTGCATCACGAATGGCATCGCCAAGAGCATCACCGAGATCATCTTCTACCGCTACCTCTTCTTCATCTCCCCCCCTTTAGTATCATCAAAGGCACCATACTGAGCAATAATGTCATCAATGTCTAAATCTTCTCCTTCACCTTCTTCCATCATGACCCCGCTTTCTCCATGCTTAGTCCAACATATATAGTTTGACATAAAACCTGACTTAAGCAAATGTGAATGAAGACTCATTGAGCTTGAATATTCCTTTAAATTCTTACATAGGGCACATGGACAGCACATGAAACCATCCCGCTTATTTGCCTCGGTCACACCTAAGAAATAGTGCAAGCCCTCAATAAAGTCTTGGGAGCGGCGATCGGCATTGTACATCCAATGGCGTGACATAATCTGTATTACACGACAAATTATGAAAACCTTGAACATAATTTAGTATTTTATTACACAACATAAATGACACACACATGGTTGATTAATTAACTAAGTCTAGCTACAACGTAAGCAATCCCAACTATCACTAAACAAACTAAAACTACAATGCACTTCAGTAACATAATTATTTCGTGATCGTACGCAACTAAAACAGACAAATCATTCTTCTGTTGAATATCAATAAGCTTCTCCTGCTGGCTCACTGCCTCATCAGCAGCAGCCGCTACCTCAAGCGCACCCAAATTCTGCACGTATGTAGCATAATCTTCCTCCCAGTACCAACCATCGCATCCATTGCCCTGCCACTGTAATTAAAGCCAAAAAATATTTAGTCAAAAATATTCAAGAAAAGCAGGCCAATTAGCCATAAAGATAAAATGCGTAAGAAACTCACATCGCGATCCGGGCACTTGTAGAAAACATGACCCTTGTTGGGTCCCTGTCTCTTGACTCGGTACTCCATCACAATCTTCTGCTTACACTTGCCACGGATAATGAGAGGGAGTTCTGGCCTCAGTCGTTTCGCAACCGAATGAGAGGCCGATGATCCGGTACCAGTTGTCATCTACTTTCTATACTTATTTTTGTAAACTAGTGTAAATTTCATATTTTCTAAAATGATATATTTAAACAAAACTAGTACGGATTTCATATGTTTCAATAAATAACCATCCGTACTAGTTGACCTTACTTATGTGATCATCTCGGCCAGCATTTCTCCACCGGACGGCACCGTACTTGGCCAAGGAAGAGCTCCGATTCTACGAGAAAAGGAACACGGTCTTCCACGACCGTTGCCGCTCTCCCTCGTAGCATCAAAGTTCCTCCATGACGTCCGTTACCGCTCGGCAGAGAACATGTTGGCTAAGCTGAACACGGTCCGCAAGTTCAACTAGTACGGATTTTCTATAATTTTCTAACTATTTACTAAGTTTTTCATTTCATGAAAAATTTAATTCTAAAAAAAGGCATGATTTCTAAGTAGTTCATTTCATGGAAAAAATAATTCTAAGTGACCTGCTCGATATCGGCGAGCTCGCGGACGTTTAGGTTGCCAAGGATAGTAACATTTGTAGGTCTGAAGTTATCAAATATCCATCAAATTATAGCTCAAAAACATGTTTCAATAAATAACCATCCGTACTAGTTGACCTTGCTTACGTGATCAACTCGGCGAGTATTTCTCCACCGGACGGCACCGTACTAGGCCAAGGAAGAGCTCCGATTCTACGAGAAAGGGAACACGGTCTTCCACGACCGTTGCCGCTCTCCCTCGTAGAATCAAAGCTCCTCCTTGACGTCCGTTACCGCTCGGCAGAGAACATGCTCGCCGACTTGAACACGGTCCGCAAGTTTAACTAGTACGGATTTTCTACAATTTTATAAGTTTACATATAAAATCATAATAAAGTCCAACATATAAAGTTACACATGCATCTACATCGCAAAATGAGATAAGCTACTGATAAAACATAAGAGGATTAAGTTTGTTACCTCCAAAATCGAAGAGCAACACCAATGGATGGGGAGAGAGCAAGAACAACAGCAAGCTGAAAAACAGAGGCAGTGAGTTTGAATGGAATGGCTCGGGCTCGGGGAGGAAGAAATGAGCTGAATTATAGGCCGGGATTATTAGTCTCGGTTAGGGGTCCAAACCGGGACTAAAGATTAATCTTTATTCCCGGGGCATCACCCAAACTGGGACTAAAAGCTTTAGTCCCGGCCGGTTGGTAATACCAGCCGGGACTAAAGGCCCCTGCCCCGCGGACGATCGTTGGGCAGGGACCTTTAGTTCCGGTTGGTATTGGTATTACCAACCGGGACTAAAGGGTCCTTTAGTCCCGGGGGCAAAAAATGCCGAGGCTAATGCCAAATTGGGATATCGTTCTAAAGTCTGTTCTCCAGTAGTGCTATTCAGCTATCCAGTTTCCTCATAAATTTCTGAGTTTGAACAGGGATGCACATTTCTATATACACGGGATCATAACAACATATAAGGTTCTGGCAGCAAGGATAGTTACCTTTTTCATCGTTTTGAGATGTGCAGCTGGAGGAGAGCAACCAGGTTATATGGCAGCATGCGTGGGAGCAAAGCGAACGGCATCCTGAAGTGCAGCCGCAGCAGCTACACGGCACTAACAACTTCTTCCATCCCCTCGATGCTGCTGGTGAACCCACCCTTCAGATAGGGTATGTTCCTCATACTTTCGGTTAATCTCTCCCTACTCTCCAAACCAAGGAAAATAAGGATGCCAATTTTGTACAATACTATTTCGATGCCCTAGCAGCCTTGGAAAGACGCATGAACATCCAGGGTTTTTTTTTATCATATACACATGATTTCTCAAACTAATGGCGTTTTCATTGATCTAGATTAATTTTATCCTATGCTCGTTTGGCCCTACGTACATACAGGATAATCAAAATGACACCTTGTCCCGTTATTTTCCTTATGATAAAATGCAACTGCCACAAAATCACATGACATGTCGCAGACGTACTAGAGAATTCGCTATCACTGTAAATTGTTAAATCTTTAAATACAAAACCAGAGTAAAGTAGTACATACTGATATTAAGTTCTTATCATAGAGTAGCTCTTTGTAATGAAATTATAGCTGATTCCTCCATTTGTGCAACTTGTTTGCAGGTACCCTTCAGAGGCACTGACTAGCCCATGCATTACCACGTTCCTGCCCCCATGGTTGCCATGAAATCGAACTACTGTGTGATTCTGAAATAATAAGCATGGCCGCAGCTGCCTGCGCTATATGTTGTGCTTCGAGTGATAAATTCTACTTTAAGATTCTTGCATGGCTTGTATATGTGTGTGTAACATTTGTGATGAACATGGAAATTATCCATTTGATTCTCGAATAATTAATGAACTGGGTAAGATCGTGACGTACTTCTTTGCCTGAAATATTAATTTATGGTGTGTTTGGTTTGTGGAGTTACCACATGCTTCATGAGGTGATGCATCATGAGTTCGTCCTATAAATTTTGGTGGAATAAACTCATTTCTTATACATATACTAATTATTAGCTTTGAGGAATTAGATGGTGATGAATCAACTGATTCCGGCTGTGTTCAGCTGGCCGTTTCTGGCTGGCTGGATCCTCTTTTTTCCAGCCAGAACAGTATTTTTCTCCCACTATTTTCCTGTTGCTACAGTAAAACCAGCTTCTGCAGTGTCCACTCAATGCCAGCCGAGCGCGTCCTCCATTATTCCACAAACCAAATACAAAAAGTAAGTAGTGAGAAGATGATGGACCACTCCTCAAACCAAACACACTGCATGTGAATGATGGAGGCTGTAATCCGCGTGCTTCAGTTTTCTAGTACTAGCAGTTTAGTGTCGAGGAGGGAAGTGGAGATCTTTTCAACAAACAAGGAAACCAAAGGGCTGCAGCTACCGTTGTTAGAGCATCTCTAAGAGTATCTTATTTTTCTTACTAAAAACGTGATGTTGTTCAACTCCTAAAAGGATATTGGGAGAAATAAAAAGGTCATCTCTAATCGTTTCCATTAATTTACATATCGTGAGTCGCATCTCCACCGCCAGCGTCTCCCTTGTGCCGAACCGCAGCCGGGCAGCCACGGCCACCAGGCTCTCCGCCGGCCACCAGGACCTCCAAGCCGGCCGGCACCCGCAGCAGGCCGCGCTTCACCCGGCCCCGCACTACTGGAAACTCGAATATTTCTGTGGGTGACGAATTTTTCTGTGTGTTTTTTTCGGTACGCACAGAAAAATTACGATTATTCTGTCGGTTTCAAAATATCCCGACAGAAAAATACGAAAACCCACAGAATAATTGTATGATTTTCTGTGCGTGACAATACACACACAGAAAAATAAGCACTCACAGAAAAATACAATTTATTCTGTCGGTTCTTTAAAAACGCACAAAAAAAATATATGCACGCACAGAAAAAATAAATAAATAAACAAAGAAAGTCCGGTCTTCCTCTGCACCCGTCCCGCACCTGAATCCCAGCGCCCCCTCCCCCTCCCTTCTTCTTCCTCCGCACCCGTCTTCCTCGGCACCCGAACCCCAGCGCCCCCTCCCCCTCCCTTCTTCTTCCTCCGCACCCGGACCCCAGCGCCCCTCCCTTCTTCTTCCCCAGCACCCGGCCCCCAGCGCCCCTCCCCTCCCTGCCATCGCCCCTCCCCTTCTTCCTCGGCGTTGCCCCTCCCCGGCCTTCTTCTTCCCCGGCGCCGCCCCTCCCGGCCTTCTTCTCCGGCGCCGTTCCTCCCTCTCCCGGATCTGGAGCTGTTGGAGCTACCACCACCATGGGTATGCATTCACTACTGGAGATGCTTCCTCCACTGCTCCTGTTTTATTAACAGTAAGATGACCTCTTGGTTGCATTGTTGGATTATTCCAGCTGGTTTAATAGTAGTAGCACCTCTGATTTGTTGTATGAAGAAACTGCACTGCCATTTTGATTCATGAAAATCACAAGTAGAACTATACTAACATAATTCACGATTAGTAGTGCATCAAATATTTCTTGAACATATATGAGCAATGAGCTGTCAGTTTGATCCAAATGGGAGCTCTTCATTGTCTTTTATCAGTAACTTGACATCTTTGAAAATTACAAGTAGAACTATACTAACATAATTTACTGTAATGTAAGAAATATACATGAATGGACCACTCAAATAATGTCATTATATTTGAATTTGAGGGAGCAATGTAATAAGAAGATTTTACTGCAAAGTTAAAATACAATTTTAACTTGTTTGTTTTGTTACCCTGGTTGCTTACAGTATCTTGAATATCTTGCATATATCAACCTGATCAATCATTTTGATATGTGATATTTGCGGAGCTGAGATGATATGGAACCACAGTCTCGTGCCACGCTGCTCTCCTCTTCCCTAACTATGCCTTATGACTTTTTTTTTTGTTTTGTACTACTCTTGAGTGAATGTGATGAATCAAGTTTTCATTAGAGAACTTCTGCACTTCAGCACCTTATGAGCTGGTACTTGGGATATTTTGTTCTATTTGCTGCTTAACTAGGATGGCTTGTACCAGTACAAGCAACCAGTTCTGTGGCCAGTTCAATTCCCATTAGAGAGAGAGAATTAAATTAAGTTCCAGGTGAAATTAAGTTACAGTTGTCATGCTGATAATGGGTAAATCTGAGCCATTTCTCGAGTTCTTTTGCTCTTGTTCTTTTGCTCCAGGTGAAATATATGTAGTCCTTGTGCTTTTAACATACTGCTCTCTAATAGTTTCTTTTCTATTAGCTCAGTTCAATAGAGCTCTGTGATTTTTGCGTTGCTATTTGTAGAATAACATGACTTTTTTGCATGCAAATTATATATTTGTTGTCTTAGACTGTGAAACTTAGGTAATACTTTCAAATGTGAAATTTCTGGAGATGGTCACCGTCTTGTGGTATTTCTTCTGTGAAATTTTGGTAATTATATACTTTCAAATGTGAAATTTTTGGAGATGGTCACTACCAGTGTGGCATTTCTTCTGTGTGGCATTTCTTCTGTGAAATTTTGGCAATTATATACTTTTAAAAGTGAAATTTCTGGAGATGGTCACTGTCTGCCTGTCATTTCTTTTGCACTTGTAGATTTGTAAGTTCTTCCTGTCTCTTGCAGCTATACTGCTTTGTGAAGGCTAGAAGTAATTTTGGGCAGCATTTGTATTATGAAAACTCGAGTATGTGTAAGAACTAAGAAGCTTGTATGCTATGGCCACTGCTTTAGGCTCTTACCATAGTCCCAACACTGCACGGTTTAATACAAATTTTGTTTGCTTGACTGGATCCTGCATTAGACTTGGCATTTGGTCTTCCAATTCCATCTACAGCATTCCAAGCATTGCCTGATGGTGGCATCACATTGTTATAGGAGAAATCATGATCATCATTTGTCTTCTTCCGTTTGTAAGTGCTTGGCTACTCCTCCCATTAACAGTTACCACCCGCCTTCTTTTTGCCCATTTCAGTTGCTGGGATGCTCCCAATTGTCATGGCCATCATCAGACTTCTTCTCCCAGGCACCATCACCTTCATCTCCTTTTCTTTTGTCCCATGTATTTTCTGATTTGCCCCATGGGTCATTTTTATTTGATGCCTCCCCAATCAGTGGAATATTTTGTGAGTTTTTTCATTTCCATTTAGGTGCAAATCAAATTGGCTTGTGACCTGAGTTGAAAGGTACTGAGTAGTCTCCACTATGCTCAATAAAAAGTCAAACTTCTTACAATACTAGTGTTTGTTTTGTTGACTAAAAATATGTCTTTGCTTAACAGGTAGAGATGGAGTGGAAGGTGAAGCAATTTCTTTCTCCTTCCCCGCTGCCTCCCTTGACCTTGAGAGCCTCACGCGAGGACGCGACCATGACGCCTTCTTCCATGGAATCGATCCCAACGGTGGCGCCCCTCAGCCCCCGACACCACGATGCCCCTGCAGCCTGCGCCCTCACGCTGCCAACACCGCCCAGTGCCCAGTCCACTGTGCCGTGGTGCCGCCACTAGCTGGAGGTGGTGGGAGCCCTTCTGCTTTGGTGCATGGTTCCTCCTCTCCTCAATCCTTCGTTGTAGTATTCATGTTGAACATGTAGATGGCCAGATATCATATCTGTATATATGATATATGTGCTGATAGATCAGACTGATTCTATTTTTGACATAAGTGTTAGACTCCATTCATGATGAACTACTGATTTGTGTATTATTTGAATGAAACCTTGTTGGTCATACACATAAATTACTGTATGGAAAATATATATTTTAATATGCTGTTGCTACTATTTTAAAATAATTTTTTGTGTGTTTAACTCTTTTTTCCTGTGAGGCCGGCTATACAGAAATATTATTTTTAATCTGGGCGAAATAAATTTTTATGTGAGTTCACCTAGACCGACAGAAAAAACATGTATTTTTCTGTGCGTTTATTTTTTTCTGTGTGGATTAACACACAGAAAAATTAGTTTTAATCTGGGCGAACACAATTTTTCTATGTGTGTAAGACCCATAGAAAAATTATTTCTGACGATGAACCCACAGAAAAATTCGATTTTTCTGTCATTCTATTTCTGTGTGTTATTTTCTGACGGTGCACCGTCAGAAAAATATTTTTTCGTGGATATTCGAATTTTTCCGTATGTTTTTATACACAGAAATATTCGAGTTTCCGGTGACGCCGGGTCAGGTCACGCACGAGGCCATCACCGTGCTTTCCATCTGGCCACGCTATACTACAGCATTCCAGTAGCAGCAGCACAGAAGCATGCAGCCGGCCATCAGGCAAGCACCACGCGTGTATCAGCTTCACCTTGCGCCAGCAATCAGTGCCCTGCCGGAATATCAGCGCCGCACTGGAGATGAGGACGTTGATCCCCGCGCCGCCGTGGTTCCTGCAGCGAGACTCTTGCGTGCGCTTGGTCAAGTACTCGTCCACCTCGCCGACCGTGAAATGCGCCGTCGCTGTCGACGCCGCCAGTGGTAGAAGCAGCAGGCCTAGGCACACCGTCGCCGCCGTCGACGCATTGGTAGCATCGTCGTCGTCATACCCTACCTACTAACCAGGCCCCAGCACCTTCTCGTTCGACGACCGGCCAGCCGGGACCTACTACTCTTCCGATCCGATCCGATCCGGCGCGAAGGAGCCTGGTCGCGGCAATGTGAAGGCGCGATGGAGGACAACCACTACGCGAGAATAGACTTTAGAACGATGTCCTAATTTAGTATTAGTCTCGGTATTTTTTGTCTTCGAGATTAAAGGACCCTTTAGTTCCGGTTGGTAATATCAATCGGGACTAAAGGTCCCTGCCCAACGGTCGTCTGCGGAGCAAGGATCTTTAGTCCTGACTGGTATTACCAACTAGGACTAAAGATTTACTTTTAGTCCTGGTTGGTAATAACAACCGGGACTAAAGTTTTTAGTCCCGGTTTGGGTGACGCCCCGAGAATAAAGATTAATCTTTAGTCCCGGTTTGGACCCTTAACCGGGACTAATTATCCCGGCCTATAATTCAGCTCATTTCTTCCTCCCCGAGCCCGAGCCATTCCATTCAAACTCACTGTCTCTATTCTTCAGCTTGCTGTTGTTCTTGCTCTCTCCCCTTTTATTGGTGTTGCTCTTCGATTTTGGAGGTAACAAACTTAATTCTCTTATGTTTTGTCAGTAGCTTATCTCATTTTGCGATGTAGATGCATGTGTAACTTTATATGTTGGACTTTATTATGATTTTATATGTCATTTTTAGCTTAAAATCACATGATGATTTGCATATATGTTTGGATAAACAAAAGTTAAATTAGTTCATCAAAATCACGCCTCGCTCGTCCTCGCTGGAGCACGCGCCATCCTCGTCCCCGGTGACTTACGTGATCTTAGAATTAATTTTTCTATGAAATGAAAAACTTAGAAAATTGTAGAAAATCCGTACTAGTTGAACTTACGGACCGTGTTCAGGTCGGCGAGCATGTTCTCTGCCGAGCGGTAACGGACGTCAAGGAGGAGCTTTGATTTTACGAGGAAGAGCGGCAACGGTCGTGGAAGACCGTGTTCCCTTTCTCGTAGAATCGGAGCTCTTCCTTGGTCAAGTACGGTGCCGTCCGGTGGAGAAATGCTCGCCGAGTTGATCACGTAAGCAAGGTCAACTAGTACGGATGGTTATTTATTGAAACATGTTTTTGAGCTATAATTTGATGGATATTTGATAACTTCAGACCTACAAATGTCATCTACAAATGTTACTATCCTCGGCAACCTAAACGTCCGCGAGCTTGCCGATATCGAGCAGGTCACTGAAAATTATTTTTTCCATGAAATGAACTACTTAGAAATCATGCATTTTTTTTAGAATTAAATTTTCCATAAAATGAAAAACTTAGTAAATAGTTAGAAAATTATAGAAAATCCGTACTAGTTGAACTTGCGGACCGTGTTCAGCTCGGCCAACATGTTCTCTGTCGAGCGGTAACGGACGTCAAGGAGGAACTTTGATTCTACGAGGGAGAGCGGCAACAGTCGTAAAATACCGTGTTCCCTTTCTCGTAAAATCGGAGCTCTTCTTTGGCCAAGTACGGTGTCGTCCGGTGAAGAAATGCTGGTTGAGATAATCACGTAAGCAAGGTCAACTAGTACGGATGGTTATTTATTGAAACATGTGAAATCCGTACTAATTTTGTTTAAATATATTATTTTAGAAAATATGAAATTTACACTAGTTTGCAAAAATAAGTATAGAAAGTAGATGACAACTGGTACCGGATCCTCGGTCTCTCGTTCGGTTGCGAAATGACTGAGGCCAGAACTCCCTCTCATTATCTGCGGCAAGTGTAAGCAGAAGATTGTGATGGAGTACCGAGTCAAGAGACAGGGACCCAACAAGGGTCGTGTTTTCTACAAGTGCCCGGATCGCGATGTGAGTTTCTTACGCATTTTATAATTATGGCTAATTGACCTGCTTTTCTTAAATATTTTTGACTAAATATTTTTTGGCTTTAATTTCAGTGGGAGGGCAATGGATGCGATGGTTGGTACTGGGAGGAAGATTATGCTACATACGTGTAGAATTTGGGTGCGCTTGAGGTAGCGGCTGCTGCTGATGATGAGGCAGTGAGCCAGCAGGAGAAGCTTATTGATATTCAATAGAAGAATAATTTGTCTGTTTTAGTTGCGTACGATCACGAAATAATTATGTTACTGAAGTGCATTGTAGTTTTAGTTTATTTAGTGATAGTTGGGATTGCTTACGTTGTAGCCAGGCTTAGTTAATTAATCAACCGTGTGTGCGTCATTTATGTTGTATAATAAAATACTTAATTATATTCAAGGTTTTCATAATTTATCGTGTAATACAGATTATGTCACGCCATTGAATGTACAATGTCGATCGCCGCTCCCAAGACTTTATTGAGGGCTTGCACTATTTCTTAGGTGTGGCCGAGGTAAATAAGTGGGATGGTTTTATGTGCTATTCATGTGCCCTATGTAAGAATTTAAAGGAATATTCAAGCTCAATGAGTCTTCATTCACATTTGCTTAAATCAGATTTCATATCAAACTATATATGTTGGACTAAGCATGGAGAAAGTGGGGTCATGATGGAAGAAGGTGAAGGAGAAGATTTAGACATTAATGACATTATTGCTCAGTATGGTGCCTTTGATGATACTACAATGGGGGGAGATGAAGAAGAGGTAGCGGTAGAAGATGATCTCGGTGATGCTCTTGGCGATGCCATTCGTGATGCACAACAAGAATGGGAAAGTGAAAAAGAGAAAGTTAAATTCGAGCGCTTGCTTGAGGATCATAGGAAGTTGTTATACCCGACAGCCGAAGAGGGGCAAAAAAAGCTGGGTACAACACTGAGATTACTACAGTAGAAGGCAAAGAATGGTGTATCCGACAAGGCATTTGGGAATTTATTGAACCTCATAAAGAAGATGCTTCCAAAGCCAAATGAATTGCCCACCACTACGTACGAAGCAAAAAAGGTTGTCTGCCCTTTGGGATTAAAAATCTAGAAGATACATGCATGTCCTAATGACTGCATCCTCTACCATGGCAATGAATACGAGAATTTAGATGATTGTCTGGTATGTAAAGCATCGTGGTATAAGATCAGGCGCGATGATCCTGTTGACGTCGTGGGTGAACAACGTCCTAGAAAAAAATCCCTGCCAAGGTTATGTGGTATGCTCCTATAATACTACGCTTAAAACGTTTGTTTAGAAAAAAAGACTATGCAAAGTTATTGTGGTGGTATAAAAAAGACCATAAGGTAGACAATATGCTGAGACACCCAGCTGATGGGTCCCAGTGGAGAGCGATAGACAGAGAATTTCCAGAGTTTGCAAATGAGGCTAGAAACTTAAGGTTTGCCTTAAGTACAGATGGTATGAATCCTTTTGGAGAGCAGAGCACTAGTCATAGCACTTGGCCAGTTACTCTATGTATCTACAATCTTCCTCCATGGTTATGCATGAAGCGGAAGTTCATTATGATGCCGATCCTCATCCAAGGTCCGAGGCAACCTGGCAACGATATTGATGTCTATCTGAAGCCATTAGTTGAAGAACTTCTAGTTTTATGGAACAAACCAGGTGTACGTGTCTGGGATGAGTACAAACAAGAACACTTTGACCTACGAGCAATGTTGTTCGTAACCATCAATGATTGGCCTGCTTTAAGTAATCTTTCAGATCAGACAAACAAAGGATATTATGCATGCACACATTGTTTTGATGACCTTGACAGTATATATTTGAAAAGATGTCAAAAGGTCGTGTACCTTGGCCATCGTCGATTCCTTCCTTTGAATCACTAAGTAAGAAAGAAAGGAAAGCATTTTAAAGGTAAGCCAGACCACCGAAAGAAGCCTCATAACCAAACCGAGGAAGTTGTACTCGCAATGGTCAAGGATGTGAAAGTAGTATTTGGAAAAGGACAAGGTAGTGAATCTGTTCCCAAAGATGCTAAGGGACACGCACCCATGTGGAAGAAGAAGTCCATCTTTTGGGAGCTACCCTATTGGCAAGTCCTAGAGGTCCGCAACGCAATCGACGTGATGCACCTGACAAAGAATCTTTGTGTGAACCTGTTAGGATTCATGGGTGTGTACGGAAAGCCAAAGGATTCACTTGAAGCACGCCAGGACTTGCAGGGCATAAAAGAACGAGACAACCTTCATCCAGAGAAGATAGATGATGGACGTCATTACTTAAGTCCTGCTAGCTATACGCTTAGCAAAGAAGAGAGGGACAGCATGTTCGAATATCTAAGCAGCATCGCCCAGGGCTATGGAACAGAGGAGGTCATTGAGTTCTATGTTGACTTTATTCATGACCTTGCCCCGATTGGCGTTCCTGGATCACGACACGAGGGGAGACTCAGTGGTAAAGGAACTTTAGGGAAGAAAATATATATCGGCATGGAAGACGATTATTTCAATAAAACACACTACACAGTTCTTTAGAACTCGTCATTGGTGCATCCGTACATCGAGATACATAAGGAGTTCTTACGATCCAAGTTTCTTGGAAAGACTGAAGCTTGGATTAGGCGTCAGCACATGGAAAGTTTCAGTGGTTGGTTGCGAAAAGAATGTCAAGGCGATAACAATATTGATGAGCAACTATATTTGTTGGCTAGGCAGCCATCGTGGCATATCCTCACGTACCAAGGGTATGAGATAAATGGGAATACATTTTATATAGTTGCCCAAGATAAAAGAAGCACCAATCAAAATAGTGGTGTTCGCATAGATGGCACAGATCCAAATAGAAATATACAAACATATTATGGCCACATAGAAGAGATATGGGAACTAGACTACGCACCTAATTTTAAAGTCCCTTTGTTCCAGTGCTAATGGGTGAAGCTGACCGGAGGAGGGGTAACAGTCGACAAAAAGTATGGAATGACAACAGTGGACCTCAACAATATTGGGTACAAAGAGGAACCATTCGTCCTTGCTGCCGATGTGAGTCAGGTGTTCTATGTGAAAGACATGTCTACAAAATCAAAGAGAGAAAAAAACAAAGACATCAACTCAATGATCAATGAGCCAAAGCGCCACATAATTCTTTCTGGGAAAATAAATATAGTGGGAATTGAAGACAAGTCAGGCTTGTTAGAAGATTACGAAAGAAATGTCCGAATTCCACCCTTCATAGTGAAGAAAGATCCAAGCATCATGTTAAATGATGAAGATACTTCATGGTTACGATAAGATCATAACCAAGGGACATACGTTAAGAAAAAATTTACTGTTGTGCCCGCATGATACAACGATGCATGTTTAATATATTATGTTTTAGGAACGGATATTATGTAATATGTTATGCAAGTTTGACCAAGTCAAATTTGGTCAAATGAAAAAACAACACTTTGACTCTTGTATTATAAACTCTAAATGATTTCAAATTGAAAAGTTTTGAATACCAAGTTTGTTAAACTCAAAAAGATCTACAATTGTTGTTTTGGTCAACTTTCTATTTGAGAAAGTTTGGATGAGTCAAATTTGTGATTTTTAAATTTCAACGTCTATAAACTAGTTTTCGGAACCCTAGATTGTCTCAGATTGGAAAGTTTTGAATACCAAGTTTGTTCATATCATCAATATCTACAATCCTTATATAGGTCATTTTTTCATTTGAGAAAGCTTGAATAAAATGTAGTTCAAATTTCACAAGTGTGTGACATAGTTCTAGAAAGTCTATATGAGATTAAGAAGTTGTGACTAGTGTTTGATAAAAATTTCTCAAATAGGAAAATAAGTTATGTAACAATTGTATATCTTGCTGAGATGATCAAACTTGGTATTCAGAGTTTTTTTATCTGAGGTCATTTAGTGTCTCATTTGAGCAAGTTTGACCAAGCCAAATTTGGTCAAATGAAAAAATAACACTTTGACTCAAAATTATGAACTCTAAATGACTTAAAATTGAAAAGTTCTGAATACCAAGTTTGTTAAACTCAAAAAGATCTACAATTGTTATTTTGGTCAACTTTCCATTTGAGAAAGTTTGGATGGTTCAAATTTGTGATTTTTAAATTTCAACGCCTACAAACTAGTTTTCGGAACCCTAGATTGTCTCAAATTGAAAAGTTTTGAATACCAAGTTTGTTCATCTCTTCAATATATACAATCCTTATATATGCCATTTTTTCATTTGAGAAAGCTTGAACAAAATGTAGTTCAAATTTCACAAGTGTGTGACATAGTTTTAGAAAGTCTATATGAGATTCAAGAAGTTGTGACTAGTGTTTGATAAAAATTTCTCAAATGGGAAAATAAGCTATGTAACAATTATAGATCTTGCTGAGATGATCAAACTTGGTATTCAGAGTTTTTTCATGTGAGGTCATTTAGTGTCTCATTTGAGCAAGTTTGACCAAGTCCAATTTGGTCAAATGAAAAACAACACTTTGACTCTAGTATTATGAACTCTAAATGACTTCAAATTAAAAAGTTTTGATTACCAAGTTTGTTAAACTCAAAAAGATCTACAATTATTGTTTTGGTCAACTTTCCATTTGAGAAAGTTTGGACGGTTCAAATTTATGATTTTTAAATTTCAACACCTGCAAACTAGTTTTCGGAACCCTAGATTGTCTCAAATTGAAAAGTTTTGAATACCAAGTTTATTCATATCATCAATATATACAATCCTTATATAGGCCATTTTTTCATTTGAGAAAGCTTGAATAAAATGTAGTTCAAATTTCACAAGTGTGTGACACAGTTTTAGAAAGTCTATATGAGATTCAAGAAGTTGTGACTAGTGTTTGATAAAAATTTCTCAAATGGGAAAATGAGCTATGTAACAATTGTAGATCTTGCTGAGATGATCAAACTTGGTATTCAGAGTTTTTTCATCTGAGGTCATTTAGTGTCTCATTTGAGCAAGTTTGACCAAGTCAAATTTGGTCAAATGAAAAAACAATACTTTGACTCTAGTATTATGAACTCTAAATTACTTCAAATTGAAAAGTTTTGAATACTAAGTTTGTTAAACTCAAAAATATCTACAATTATTGTTTTGGTCAACTTTCCATTTGAGAAAGTTTGGATGGTTCAAATTTGTGATTTTTAAATTTCGACGGCTACAAACTAGTTTTTGGAACCCTAGATTGTCTCAAATTGAAAAGTTTTGAATACCAAGTTTGTTCATCTCATCAATATCTACAATCCTTATATATGCCATTTTTTATTTGAGAAAGTTTGAATAAAATATAGTTCAGATTTCACAAGTGTGTGACATAGTTTTAGAAAGTCTATGAGATTCAAGAAGTCGTGACTAGTGTTTGTTAAAAATTTCTCAAATAGGAAAATGAGCTATGTAACAATTATAGATCTTGCTGAGATGATCAAACTTGGTATTCAGAGTTTTTTCATCTGAGGTCATTTAGTGTCTCATTTGAGCAAGTTTGACCAAGTCAAATTTGGTCAAATGAAAAAACAACACGTTGACTCTAGTATTATGAACTCTAAATGACTTCAAATTGAAAAGTTTTGAATACCAAGTTTGTTAAACTCAAAAAGATCTACAATTGTTGTTTTGGTAAACTTTCCATTTGAGAAAGTTTGGATGGTTCAAATTTGTGATTTTTAAATTTCGACGCCACAAACTAGTTTTCGTAACCCTAGATTGTCTCAAATTGAAATGTTTTGAATACCAAGTTTGTTCATCTCATCAATATCTACAATCCTTATATAGGCCATTTTTTCATTTGAAAAAGTTGTAGAACAAAAAAATACTACATTTTCTTTATTTTTATAGATTCAACAAAAATTTCCTATCAATTTTGGTAAAAAACCGAGAAAAAATTAAAACATTGACGTTACAATAATGTGATAATAAATTTCCTATCGAATAATATTAGTTTTATTAATTTTAAGTTACAAATATATTTTTGCATTAACAAAATACTTAGTATTAGTAACATTTATATTCTATATTCATAAAAGAAATTAGAAACTTTAGGTTACAGAATTTTCCTATTTACAATAAATAATGAGTTAATCAATAGTATTTTTTAAAATAAATATTGCAAAGTATTGAAGTTGCTATGGAATTAATTGATTAACCTAGTATTAAACAAAATTAAAATCCCAGGCCTTTTCAATTACGCTGGCGGGTTGCCAAAATTTTCAGGCCTTCAGTCCTAGCCCAGGCCAAGAACCAGGACTAAAAGGTGGACGGCAATTTCAGTGCCCGCCAAAAATACTTTTAGTTCCGACTGGTAACACCAACCGAGACTAAAAAGCCTTTAGTCCCGGCTTGTAATGCGATCCGGAACTAAAGGGTTGAATCTTTAGTCCCAGTTGGTTTTACCAGCCGGGACTAAATGTCCTTTAGTCCTGGCTAGTGTTACCAGCCGCGACTAAAGGGTCCCGGCCTATATATATCGAACGGTTTCATCTTCTACTTTTCGATCTACATGTCGATCGCCGCCACCGCCATCTTCGATCTCGCCTCCGTTGCCCAGCCTCGCCCGGCCGTACGTCGAGCTCGTCTCTGCCACGCCGCCGTCGTCTTCTACCCCCGCCCGACCGTGCCATCCGCCCGGCCCGCATCGCGCGTCGTCTCTTTGCCGCATCCCGTCTCTGCTGCCCCATCCGAGCCCTCCGTCGCTAACCGCTTCCCGCCCGGCCTCGTCGTCGAGCCCCACCGTCTCCGCCGTACGTCGTCCTCGCGCGAGGTGCTCAGCTCGGCCCCGTGGCTGGCCAGCACGCCCTACCCGGCCCATGCCATCCGCCGCCCCAGCCTGCTAGCTAGCTATAGCTGCATGCTCTCGGCCATATATATGTTAGATTAAAATGTTAGATTTAATTTGTAGTTTAATGTTAGCTGCCCTCGCCAGTATTAAAATGTTAGATAGTTTTTGATATATATGTTAGATTAAAATGTATTAAAATTTAATTAGTTGTTTATTGTTAGTTTTTAGTTAGTTTTTTAGATAGTTTTTGATATATGTTAGATTTAAATGTATTAAAATTTAATTAGTACTTTATTTAGATAGTTTTTTTAGATAGTTTTTTATTATAGTTTTTGATATATGTTAGATTAAAATGTATTGTCTATTACTAGTTTATCTAATTTCATGTTATATTTATTTAATTGGATTTAGTAATTATATATTCTATCTCTCTATATATATCTAGAGAGAGATTCTATATGGATACATATGTACTTAATTATTTCTATATGTTTGTATACATGTACTTATTTTCATGTGTTGAGAGAGAGAGAGAAAATTGTATCTAGAGAGACATTCTATGTGTTATCACATGCAGATCTAGAGATATAGACATATGCACTTATTTCTATGTGTTGAGAGAGAGAGAAAATATATTGTATCATTCTATGTGTATATATATACATGTACTTATTTTCATGTTTTTGGATCGAAAGTGTTTTTGATTCGATTCCAAAGCCTATACCTTATTATTGTTTATCCTTATGAAATATTATGTGTTATTATATTTAATTGGATTTAGTAATTCTATATGTGTTATCACATGTACTTATGTTATGTACCATATTAATTCTATCTATGTGTTATCTTGAAGATACAAATGGCTGCTCCGGATGATAACTTGAGTGATGACATAATGGCGGATATTATCAACGCCGGCACCAATGTGGATGTAGATGATACGAGTCAGTACTTTGCTGATTATGAGGATATCCTGAATATGCCGGTGGTTGAAGATCAACAAATTATCGCGCAAGAAAATACTGGTGAGGTATATATTCGATTATCTATCATCTCTTATAGATGCATATGTACGTATATTTGTTGTTAATCGTTGTGTTTCTACTCATGTAGCCGGTCTCTAGATCTACATCAACCACCGACAAAAATAGGAAAGTCCGAGGGCCAAAAAAGCCATTAGAGGTGAAGGGTCGAGATGGCGACTAGAGGAGGGGTGAATAGTCTTTTCTAAAACTTAATCGCGTCGGCTAACCGATACAAATGCGGAATTAAAACTATCGATCTAGCCAAGACTATACCCCACTATATATGTTCACTAGCACCTTGCAAAGATAACAATTATGCAATAAAGGTGCCGGGCTAGTTAGAGCTCTCCTAAACAATTCTACGAGCAAGGTTACACAAACCTATGCCACTAGTACTTTAAGCAACAAGAGAGCTCCTACACATGCTAGTAAGCAAAAGCACAAAGTTAACTAAGCTCACTAGCAATGCTCAATAACAAGGCAACCAATGCCTAGTTAGAGAGCATAAATACTTAGCTACACAAACTAAGCAATGTGACTAACAAGGTTACTAAAACCAAATTAGCCACGCAAGGGAGCTACTTCTATGCTACACAAGCAAGAAGGTAATTAGCAAGCTACACAAGCTATCTAATTACAAGAGCAACTACACAAGCTTAATATGTATAAAAGTAACTACAAGCTTGTGTAATAGGGATGCAAACCAACGGGAAGAACAAGGTTGACACGATGATTTTTCTCCCGAGATTCACATGTTTACCAACATGCTAGTCCCCGTTGTGTCGACCGCTCACTTGATGGTTTAGCGACAAATTAGCATCACCCACTAAGCCCGCACATCGGGCGCCGCAAGAACCTACCCCTTGAGTGAGGGTAGCTCAATGACACGTTTTACTAGAGTTGCTCTTCGTGGCTCCTGCGGGGCGAGCACAATGCTCCTCACAAGCACTTCTCCGGAGCGCCGCACAAGCTTCTTGCGCGCTTCGACGGAGACCACCACCAAGCCATCTAGGAGGTGGCAACCTCTAAGAGTAACAAGCACCACCAGCTTGCAACTCAATCACCTAGTGCCACTCGATACAACCTTACGATGCAATCACACTAGAATCACTCACTCACACAATCGGATGATCGCAATTAAGTATGTATGAGATGGAGGGCTCCCAAGCACTCTCAAGTATGGACACAAAATCCCCCAAGGTGCTCCCCACCAGCTATGGCTGAAGGCTACTTCTATTTGTAGCCCCAAGGGCTAAACTAGTCGTTACCCCTTCACTAGGCAAAAATCGGGCCGATCGGACGCTCCGGTCGTTTTGACCGGACGCTGGACCTCAGCGTTCGGTCGCTCGCAGACGACCACGTGTCCCGATTCCAATGGTCACTTGACCTAACCGGACGCAGCAGCTTCAACTGACCGGACGCTAAATCCTCAGCGTCCGATCGTTTCCAGTAAGCTCCCTGAGGCGTATTTCTTCGACCGGACGCGTCCAGTCCACCTTGACCGGACACAGACAGCGTCCGGTGCAATACCCTCGGTATTGTGCCGACCGACCAGCTCGACCGGACGCATGCTCCCAGCGTCCGGTGCTTTCAGACCCAGCGTCCAGCCAGTTGACTGACGCCAGCGTCTTCGCGACCAACTCGTTTTCACTTCTAACTTCTTCACCCTTGCTCCAATGAGCCAACCACAAGAATTTGCATCCGGCGCAATAGAAAATAGGCATTCTATTTTCCCAAAAGTGCCGAATCCCGCTGAGCTGTAAATGTGCTAACACCACCACCTCTATAAATGTGCTAACACCACTAAGTGTACACCACCATGTGTATGTGTGTTAGCTTTTCACAATCATTTCCCAAAGGATGTTAGCCACTCAACTTGCCACGCCACTCGATCCTAGCGACGATGCAAAGTTAGATCACTCGAGTGGCACTAGATGACCGATATGCAAACAAGTTTGCCCCTCTTGATAGTACGGCCATCTATCCTAAACCCGGTCATAAACTTCTCTACACACCTATGACCGGTGAAATGAAATGCCTTAGGTTATACCTTTGCCTTGCGCATTCCATTCTATCTCCTCTAATGTTGATGCAACACATGCACCAACATGATCAACAATGATATGATTCACTTCATATCATCACGTGATCATATTGGTTCATCGATCTTGACTTTACTTGCTCTTCACCGTTGCCATCGTCCATCGACGCCAAGTCTTGCTCAAGCTTCACCGCCATGCGGTCCATCACTCCAAAGCCTTCGACTTGCCCTTCACGCTTGCAACCGGTCCATCAAGCCAAGTTTTGTCTTGATCTTCTCCACCTTGATCACATGACTCAATGTCATGTCTCATGTGCATTTAAGCTCCTTCATCATCACATGTGTGAGCTTTGCAACATCTCCAAGCCATTTTCACCTTCATGGCATATGTTGCTCACACACATGTACCTGTGGACTAATCACCTGTGTATCTCACATAAACATAATTAGTCCACCTAAGTTATCACTCAATTACCAAAACCAAACAAGGACCTTTCAAGAGGGCCGTTTCATAATATCAGAATTTGACACCAACACCGGCAAACCATTGGGACCACATGCTCAGACATATGTCAATCAATGTGGGTTTATTGTAAGGGATAGGATCCCAGTTAGTGCTTGTGAATGGAAGCAGAAGATATTCGCTCCTAATGTTAGTTTTGTATCTAATCGTGACAAGAACCTAGCTTGGAAAGATATCACTCAACATTTCACATTACAAGCAGATGATGCTTTGAAGGAGCTAGTGAGCAATGGATCTTTGTCAGATTTAGAGACCATTATTACTTCCATGGCGATGACATCTTACATATTAGTTTCGAAGAATTGCATCAACTATTCCACTTGGACGCTCTGGACAAATCAATCATTAGCTCCTTTTGTTTGTAAGTGATTCTTACTTTTATTTAATAAACTCACTTCCATGCGTATGTGTATATAATTATCCTCACATGTAACTTATATTTATATACAGATTCCAGATGTCAGAGCTCCAAAGAATACAAGACACCAGTGTTGGCTTCATTGATCCTTATATCGTATTCAAAATCAATATTATTGTCAAGGACCACTGGGTATCTGAAGCACAGACGAATATCATGAAGTTCTTCGTGAAGCAGCATAACAAGACAACAATACTTTTCCCGTACAACTTTGAGTAAGTATTAATAATAATGTAGTCTACATATTTTATGTAATATCAATACAACTTATATGCATGTACGTGTGTGTATAAACCAATGCATGTTTCACTGGATACTCATTGTCATTGAGTTAAACTCAAGTCAGTTAGTAATCTTGGACTCATTGAGAAAAGAGCGAGCACAATACCAAGATATGATAGACATTATCCAGGGGTAATTTCGATCTCTCGCGCACAACTATTATTGAATAGACTTTGCCATAATTTATTAACGATCGTACATTATTGGTCGTACAGGGTTTAGAAAGAGTTTATTCGGCAACACCGCAAGGATTGCAAGGCACCACTTAATGTAGTTGAAATACTAGTAAGTAGTACTATATATACTTCCCTACGTGTTTAATTACTATATCGTACTTCAATTTACGTGTGAGATGATGAGAATAATCTTCTTCTCGTACAGTGGTGTTTGCGGCAGGAACCAGGTAATAACTTGTGTGGATACTACGTTTGTGAATTTATCACTGCATACATAAGAAGAACTCCTAAAGATGCCCTCAGAGTACGTATATATCAATTTTTTTTATCTATTTTTAAATGAATATATATATGTATGTATTAATACTTTTCCTTTTATTTCAAATGCAAGACTGAATGGTTGAAACGAAGGGTCATGCAAAAAGACCATCTAAAAGCAGTTTAAGAGTCAATAGCAGGATATCTTCTAGAAAAAGTGTTAAATTCTAATGGCGAGTTCTACTTTGATCTAAGGAACTAATGATATAAATTAAATGTTTATTAATATCGTTATTTTCGAGAACAAAATTATGAAAGTGTTGTATATATACATATATATCTATAATATATATAGTTTCATACTTTATTCAAATATAATAATGCTCGAGATGAGAATTAGATGTAATTATATGCGTGCATGTATTTATATTAGCAGCGTAGAATACGTACATAAAAACATATTATATATTAAACAAATATGTGTAACTGAACTGAAAACAAATTAAACAAAAAAAAGAAAAGGAACCTTTAGTCCCGGTTGGGGTTACCAACCGGAAGTAAAGGGTGAACCTTTAGTTCCGGTTGGAGTTACCAACCAGGACTAAAGGGTGCGCCAGGTTTGCTCGGCTGGAGGACCTTTAGTCCCGGTTGGTAACACCAATCGGGACTAAAGGTCCCTCTTTAATCCCGGCTCGATAACCCGGGACTGAAGGTTCCACCTTTAGTCTCGGGATCGTTGTCCCGGCGCGGTAACCGAGACTAAAGGCCGTTACCGCCCGGGACAACAAGTCCATTCTGTAGTAGTGACCGCTCGGGGAGAGGCTGATCGCACGTGCTAAAAAGTGTAGGAGGATGGATTTAGAGTTACTGGAGAGAGGTTCATTTCAATTTTGCTAAAAAATATGGATATGAAAAGACATATTAGGTACTCTTGAGATGTTTTTAGTGTCATGCCACGCATGCAGTGGTGGATACCGAACAGGATTGAAGGGGGCTGATCTCTTCTCTTTTCTCTTTCTATTTTTCTTCTTTTCTCCACCTCTTCTCTCTCTCCCTCTCCATATTTCCATTGATGCACCAGCTGTAGGGGGACTGGAGCCCCACCAGCCCCCTTTAGATCCGCCCCTGCGCATGCCAGTCGTTGGATATTCTAATCCATTCTCCAAATCCACACCCGTGTGCTTTGGGTAGGGTATGGGTAAGGTAGTGTTTGGTTTCCAAAAATTTTTAAGATTTCCTGTCACATCGAATTTTTGGACGCATGCATGAAGCATTAAATATAAATAAAAAATAAAACTAATTACACAGTTTAGACGAAATTCACGAGATGAATCTTTTAAGCCTAATTAGACTATGATTGGACACTAATTGCCAAATAACAACGAAAGTGCTACAATATCATTTTCCAAAAATTTTTACCAACTAAACAAGGCATAAGTAGCCTGCTACCCGTTAGATTAAGGATAGACAGCATGTTCGGTTGGCTGGTTCGTATCGTTGCTGATTCATGAGAAAGTACTGCTGGCTGATTTATGTAAAAAAAAAAACCTATTCCGATTAAAAATTTACGATCGTTTATGACAAGCCACCTGCAAACGAAAAGGCTGAGGGAATGGGTATCCCCGTTTCTACCCGTAACCTCGTCTCCTACCTTGCGTTCTGTTCTCCATGGCTGTTTCTAAGATACTGTATCACATAGAAAGCACGAGCTTGCAAGGCGGGGGGGGGGGGGGGGGGGGGGGGGGGGGGGGGCGGGGCCTGCTGTAGGTGTACTGTCGCTACGTCTGTCTGCGGCCGCGGGAGCTGCGCTGCCCGCCGGCGCCGGCGCCGACGAGGCGTGCTGCAATTGTGGCGACGTCCACCTGTGTGCGTGTGCTTGCGCCTTGCGGCCGCGGGAACTGTGTCGCTATCGGCGGCGATGGCCAAGGAGAACCCGTGTCACGTGATCCACCAAGGACATCGACGTTGACGAAGGCACGGATGATGCTGATGTGCGCGGCCAGCGGCAAGAGGGAGAAGACGACGACGAGCGGCATGACCACGAACTGCTCCTGCAGGATACAGAGTGTGCACTGGGATCCTGGCAAACTGCACTAGGACAGCAGACTAGCAGAGGAAGACCGCAACCAAAGCAAGGTGCAACTTCTGACACCTCTGGGTCATCGCGAAGACGAGGAGCGGCTTGGACAGTGCAAAGCACGTACTCATGAGTAGTTGAATCAGATTATCCATTGGGTATGGGGAATTATGGGGAGGGTATAAAACGGGTATCTTAGAAATGAATTTGGGCATGGGTAAGAACGGGTTTGCTCATACCCTCCCAACGGCAGGCTTATTGCTACGTACTGATCCCGTACTCTCTGTAGATGGCCAGAAGCCCAGAAGCACACTACGTCAGAAGTGCATTTCACTGTCTGTTTAAAATACCCCATCATTGTCGAATTTTGAATCGGCATAACTATACTGGCAGTGATGAGGGTAAACTATTACTGTCGGTTCCTATAAACCGGCAGTGTTCTTCAACTTCACTGTCGGTTCTTTACACAACCGGCAGAGTTCAGTTCCACTTCCACCAACACTCTCGATCCATCTCTGCACAAAAAAATACTGAGACAGTAATTACAAAGAATTAATAAGAAATCGAGCTTCATAAACAACAATTATAGCTCGAAAGTACCATTTTTTAAAAACATTATTGTACACTAATTATTAGAAAATTAAAATTAGTAGCCCCGGCACTGTAAATTGAAAATCACAGTAAAAACAATTATTGTGCAATAATGAAGAACATCTATTCTACTCTAGTTCTGAGAACTAATTATGGCATCACATACTAACAATGATGATCTTGACCACTATGGAATAATTAGCTAGGAATTTAAATGTGTTCATAGACACCAACCGTTTGGATAATGGATTCACCATAATTTTAGCCTTGCACAAATGTCCAATTGGAAAAGTGCTCTCTAGAATGGAGAAAGAACTAGAATAAGAATCAAGCAATGTAGCCATCAAAACGAAGCTAATTAAGCAACAAAATCAAAGAAGTGGATGTTTGTTACTAACCTTAAAGCAAAAAGATTAAGCCATTCTTCAAAATCCAAGCACTAGCTTCATGGTGAAGAACAGCAGCAACAATGAAGGAAAGGATCCAAACGCGCGCCTCTATTCTCGGGATGGAAGAGAGGAGGAAGGAGAGGACGGCTGCAGCCTTTTTGTATTGTAGGCTTATCACCGTCGGTTTTTTGCCAGAACCGACAGTGATAGAGCCCAATCACTATCAGCTCTTGGCTTAAATCGACAGTGATGAGTGGCCGTCAAAACACTGCCGGTTCAAGCTATAAACCGACAGTGATGTGGTCCTTCACTGCTGGTTTTAGCCCAGCCCCAATCATTTTTTTTTATTTTCAAGTTCATAACCGGTAGTGAAGGTACATCACTAACGGTTCTCACAAATCCGACAGTGATAATGCCAGTAGTGATGTGCAAATCTAGCGTAGTGGCACGTGGCCTATGGGCCGACACAACCTCTAGGATTTTGCATTGGCTTGGCCTAGAATTTTGGACCGGCCTGGCGAAAGCTACATTTTGTGCCTGATGTCTCAGTGAAGGATATATGCAGGTTGTGGTTGACATGGACACCAACACGGAACGCCACCTAGTATCAGAGACTAGATTGATTCTGCAAATGAAATTTTTGGGATTCAGTTAGCTGGATTGAGAAATGAGGGACAAATTTGGATTTATTATGGCCCTGTTCGGCTTATCTTATAATCCGCACTATTCAGCTTATTTTTTCAGCCGAAACAGTATTTTTTTTCTCTCACAATAATTCAGCCAGAACAGTATTTTTGGCCAATTCAGCCAAGTTTCAGCAAGCCGAACGGGGCCTATGTGATAGTTGGAGACAAAATTGGCAATTCCATTAATACATAGTGTCGGTGCAGAAAGTGATCAACAAGTAAATATTTGTAGTTTTGCCGTATGTTGTGATCGGAGGTGGCTTAGCACTCAATGACACAGGGTTTATACTGGTTCAGGCAACGTGCCATACGTCCAGTTTGAGTCGGTCGGTGACTTTATTCCTGAGCCCAGGTGCTCGAAGTTTGCAGTGGGGTTACAAACGAGAAGGAGAAAGATGGGGGTATAAGAGGTCCGGTCGGCTCCGGTCGGAAGGACCGAGAGCGACAGGAACTCCGCTATAAGCTAAGTGTTCAAGCGTGTGCTTGAGGTCCGAACCTGGCGGTTCTGTGGGTGTAAGCTAGTAAACTTGATCGATCTAATAAATATAGAGGCACTTGAATCAACCTAGATTAACTTGAATGAACTGAGTTTTTTGGAAGGGAGCGCATCCCCTTTTATAGATGAAGGGAATGGCCTTACAAGTGAGAGGGAGATAGTACGTATGCTTTTGAACCTTGCTACCCACGCTGGCGGGTATAGGATGATGGTAGACGCCCACAATACTGTCGAATGTCAGATGCACGTGGGAGGTGGTGTTGTCTTCTTTGGGCGTGGCAGACGTCGGCGCCTGCCACACTATTGATACCTGAGGTAGGCAATGGGTTTTTACCATGTTCGTCCAGTACGACAAAAGCCAACGCCCACAACACTGTCGATGCCCAGAGGCATGTGGAGGGTCTTACCGTATGGGAGTTAATGGCGCCCACAATACTGTAGGGAAAATGTCGGCGCCTACAATATTGTTTGTGTCAGGGAGGTTGTAGAGTACTGTTTCTACAAGTGTACAGGGTACGGTTGAAAGGTCCTAATGTGGCTAGAGGGGGGGGTGAATAGCCTATTTAAAAATCTACAAATCAACTAGAACAATTTAATTAGTATGACAAATAGCGTAATACAAACTTGCTCTAACTCTATAAAAGTTGCAAGCCACCTATCCAACAATTCTAGTTGCAATGATTACTTAGGCACACAACTTTCAAAGTAATTACTCACTAAGAGCTCTCAATCTTGCTACTCTAAAGAGCTCAACTAGATGAATATAAATAATAAAGCAAGCTCTCAATTCTAATTACACTAAAGAGCTTATATCAACTAGTTTGCAAGAATGTAAATAAGTGAGTAAGGTGATTGTACCGACGTGTAGGGGATGAACCAATCACAAGAAGAATATATAGCCAATCACCGGGAGAATGCCAAAGACAAGAGACAATTGATTTTCTCCCGAGGTTCACGTGCTTGCCAACATGCTACGTCCCCGTTGTGTCGACCAACACTTGGTGGTTCGGCGGCTAAGAGGTGTTTCACAAACCTTGTCCACACGATTGGACACTGCAAGAACCGACCCACAAGTGAGGTAACTCAATGACACGAGCAATTTACTAGAGTTACCTTTCGGCGCTCCACCGGGGAAGGTACAACTCCCCTCACAATCACCGGAGACGGCCATGAACAATCACCAATTCGTGCCGATCATTTACCGCTGCACCGAGCCGTCTAGGTGGTGGCAACCACTAAGAGTAACAAGCGAAATCCGTAGCCCAACACGAATACCAAGTGCCTCTAGATGCAATCACTCAAGCAATACACTTGGATTCTCTCCCAATCTCACAAAGATGATGAATCAATGATGGAGATGAGTGGGAGAACTTTGACTAAGCTCACAAGGTTGCTATGTCAATGAAAATGTGCAAGAGAGCTCCCTTAAGCCGGCCATGGGGCTATAAATAGAGCCCCCATCAAATAGAGCCGTTATACCCCTTCACTGGGCAAAACGCGCTCTGACCGAACGCTCCAGTCATACTGACCGGACGCTGGACACAGCGTCCAGTCCACAGATGTAAGCCATGTGTCATTCTGAGTGAAACTTGAGCCGCCAGATCACAACAGCTATTAACTGACCGGACGCTCCGACAAAACTGACCAGACGCTGAAGCCCCAGCGTCCGGTCGTTTCCAGTAAGCTCCCCGAGGCGTATTTCTTCGACCAGACGTGTCCGGTCCACCTTGATCGGACACAGACCAGCATCTGGTGCTAAACCCTAGTCACTATGTCGCCATGTCAGTTTGACCGGACGCAGAAACCAGCGTCCGGTGCATCTCAGGTCCAGCGTCCGGTGCAACACCCTCGGTACTGTGTAGACCCGTCAGTTTGACCGGACGCACGCTGCCAGGGTCCGGTGCTTTCAGAACCAGCGTCCGGTCAGTTGACCGACACCAGTGTCTTCGCGATCAACTCGTTTTCACTTCTAACTTCTTCACCCTTGCTCCAATGTGCCAACCACAAGAATTTGCATCCGGCGCAATAGAAAATAGACATTCCATTTTCCTGAAAGCGCTGAATCCTGCCGAGCTTGCTCGGCGGGAGGGAGAGAGGGACCCAAACCCATCTCAACCCTGTAAACACCACCTCCTTTGTAGATGTGCCAACACCACCAAGTGTATCACCTTGTGCACAAGTGTTAGCATATTTTCACAAACATTTTCAAGGGTGTTAGCACTCCACTAGATTCTAAATGCATATGCAATGAGTTATAGCATCTAGTGGCACTTTGATAACCGCATTCCGATACGAGTTTCACTCCTCTTAATAGTACGGCTATCTATCCTAAATGTGATCACACTCACTAAGTGTCTTGATCACTAAAACAAAATGGCTCCTACATTTTATACCTTTGCCTTGAGCCTTTTGTTTTTTTCTTTCTTTTTTTCCAAATTTAAGCATTTGACCATCACCATGCCATCACCATTGTCATGATCTTCGCCATTGCTTCATTACTTGGAGTAGTGCTACCTATCTCATAATCATCTTGATAAATTAGGTTAGCACTTAGAGTTTCATCAATTAACCAAAACCAAACTAGAGCTTTCAATGGTCCCTGGTATCGTGGTTTTGACTTTGTGTGCCTTGCTTTGCTTTCTCCGTTCGTTCTCTAGTCCCTTCCGAGCGGGCGTCCCCAATCGGTTGGTCCCAGTCGGTTTTGGTTGCGTCAGTCGAAGAAGAGCAGTGAGCAGGGTTTTTACACACCCCCCGATTGGAGACGTGGGGTCGGAAGTCGGAGGTAGTGTCTCGACCAGGTCTTCCGATCGGAGAGGCCGTCCGGAGGTGGGCTGGAGATCAAAATGAGCGCTCCGGTCGGAGAGAAGGGCTAGAGTCAGAAAACGAGCATCGTTCTTCCTCGGCCAGGCCTTTCGGTCGGTGACTGGATCGCCTTCTAGCCTGTTGTTCTGATACTTGGGCCGGCCCATGAGTTGTGCGTTGTCTGCTTGGGCCGAGCCTCTGTTAGGAAGTCGGTCCACGAGGGACCCCGGGTTTATGAACCCGACACATAGACTACATCAAGCTAGCCGTGCTCTCTATCTGTCTCTCTTCGTTAATTTGTATCCACATATGATAAATTATGACATGTACCGCCTTATAGATGGTTCTTGTTTCTCCATTGGAGAACCCTATGTATGGGCTCATAGCAACCCTTAAAACACGTAGTACAGTGTGCGCATAGTGGCCCATCTTAGTCTATAGTTGACATTATTAGAAGGAACATGCTAGTAAAAAAATGACCCATCTAAGTAACCCCATGGTATTTGTGGCCCATCAAATACTCGAATTCGCATGTATTGATCGGATTCTATGTCCCATATCTATCCAGGTGAATATAAAAAGGCAATGGTCTCTCAACTTCCAATCCTCCCTCCCGACTTTCGCCACTACTCTTCTCCCTTGCCTTAGGACGGTCTCAGTAGAGGTTTTATATTCTAGTTTTTAACATACCAATATTTTGAAAACAGTGTAGAAGAGTTTCATCCCCGTAAAACTCTCCCTACTCTTTATCATCTCTCTCTTCATCAATACAATACCATATCAGCATATTTAATGTCCATAGAGATTGACATTAGAGATTCACTCTTACTGTGCCCTATGCTTGTCTTCGATGGTTTGAAATGTCAAATCTGTCTCTACCTTGTTGTCATGTTGAACCGTCTTCACCAGGGTGCCATCATGACTAACCATACATCCTTCTACTTCCCCTCCACCACATCTACCGCCATCGGCATCATGGATTAAAAAAAAGTTATAAACTTTTTATAGCAATCATGAGTTTTTGCCCTTGCCATCTCCAATTGGACATCCTCTACTTCCCACAGCCATGGATGCCTGAAAAAACCAATGTATGAACTGCCCATAGAGAATAGAGAAAAAAGTAATTTACTCCAATGGGTTGCAGTTTTTTTTGAGTGGATCCAATGGGTCTGCAGATGGCGCTGTGGAAAGCAAGTGAGCAATCCTACCACCCCTCGAAGTTTCTGGCCCAGCCCAAAATAAGCCTTCCACCTGCCGGCCCAGAATCCACCAAAGTATGCTAGCGCCAGCGGCCGAAAAAAAATCTCTCCCGGGCGGCGTGCGTCTCGCCCTCCCTCTCTATCTCTCATCTCAGGCCTGGTTTATTTTCAAAAAGTTTTTTTAAAAAGGGCTACAGTAGTCATCACATCGAATCTTAAGATACGTGTATAGAGCATTAAATGTAGACGAAAAAAAACTAATTGACACAGTTTGGTGGAAAATCACGAGACGAACATTTTAAGTCTAATTAGCTCATGATTGAACACTATTTACCAAATAAAAACGAAAATACTACCATAGCCAAATTCGTAAATTTCGTGGAACTAAATCAGGCCTCACGGTCAATCGCCCGGTCTCGGGTCGCCCCTTCTAGGCTCTAGCTGACAGTGTAACCCTAACGTCGCATTGTCGGAGCTCGGAGGAGGGACGGCGCCGAACAGGTTGACTGCGCCTCGGTTGGCAGCACGAGACACGAGTGGAGGTGCGGTCCAGGAGCGTCGTCAGCCGGCCGCCGGCACCAGTCATGCCGCCCGCACTGTTGGTCCCAACCCGGCCCCACCAGTCCAGTCTATAAGAGAGACGGAATCACGGAAACCTGTTCACCGCAGCGCCGCCTCACTATTGACTATCGGATTCCATCCCCACCCCGTCGGCGACAATTCACCGCTCCCAATCCGCCTGCTAGGTCTCGCACCTCCGGCCATGGCTGCCGAAGCTGGCTCGATCTCCAAGGTCCTCATCGTCGTAGGTAACCCGATCCCCTGCCGCTTCCTGCTTCCGAAGGCTCTGCTCTGCTCTGTTTCTCGCTTCGCTTACTCCGCGGGTATTGCGGCTTTGCTCGGGTCTCGTTGCAGCGATGCAGACGGAGGCGACGCCGCTCGTCAGCAAGTTCAAGCTCGTCGAGGCGCCCGCCCACGAATCCACGTCAGTGCCCTTTTCCTTTTCTCTTTTGGTTCTTCTTCAGCGTTTCCAGCGTATGTGCTCTCAGTGCGATTTCAGTGGAATGGATTAGTGCGACTTCTGTGGAATGGATTAGGGCGATTTCAAGGGATAGTAGGCATTTTTTCCCCTTGTGCTGCATGCTGAACAGTATGACTTGCTAGTACCTCTGGGTATTTCTGCCTCTGGTTCAGATTGCTGTGTGCGGGCAACATGGATCACTACGCAGTTAGTAGCAACTATGTCATTCTGAATAAGAACGCAAAGCGTTCCTGGAGCTAACAAAGTGTTATTAGTATGATGCTCTCTAGGTTTATGCATTCTGTGCTCATAAAGTCTATGATACATGAATCAAGTGTCAGCATTTGGCCAGTACCTGGTTTTACTAAAGGAAGTAACTAAGCCATTCTGTGGTGGGACCTGGGATGTCATCCATTATCATAAATTCATCATAATACATACTACCTGAATGATATCCTGAAGCTAACACCATTTTTTGTTATATGTACCTTGCAGTTTTCCTAAAGGTGCCCCATGGGTTAGGTACCATGGCAACTACAAAGGCCTCCACATTGACCTTGTATTGCCTGGAAAGGATGCTGTTTTTGGTAAGTTCTGGATGGTTTACATTTCCATTAGTTGGTTGTCAAGTTACATTCTTATCATGCCCCCAAGTAGCTCATATAACTTCCAGCAATAATACATCAGCATCTTCCTTTCTTTAGTCCGTGTGATTAACCTTGTAGGTGGGTTGGAATTGGTTGACCCAAGGCCCGACCCACGCTACCCAATTAATTATTTTTGGGCTTTGGGCTGACTTGACCCAATACAATCCGCCTTAGTATGAGTGGAATGGGGAAACTTGCCTGAGAGACTAATATAGCTCTGCCAAAAATATAGATAAGAGAATATAACTTCTACTTGGTGTGACCTAAGGAGGAGCTATATAAGGTGACTCTGTTTCCTGTTGCTGCTTGCCATGAACCCGAACCTGGAGATCACATGACATAACTATCAAGCCATGTACCTGAACCTGGAGATCACATGACATAACTATCAAGCCACAAAACCTGAACCTGAAGAATGAAGACCACAGAGCCTGACTGACAAACTGCAAGTTCAGATATCGAAGTAGAGAGATAGCTGCGGTGGGTGTTGAAATATTTCAGCATCTTCTCTGAAAATATTGGCTAGAAGCTTTGACAAAAGCTAAAGGTCCATTTCTTGTTTCATTGAACCTGCAACTTCAGAAGTAGCACTACAACTCTAGAAGCATATCCATCTAAAAAGAGAGACATCATAGTTAACTTCACCAAAAGTAATTGGGATCTCTATATTTTCAGCAAGAAAGAAAGGAAACATGCTAAGTAATAACATGACAGAATGTTAGAATAATCGGTTGCATGTGTGTCTTGTTTCACTTCCGAGTCCTGATCAGTAGGAGTCATTCAGGATCAGTCATTCCTTGTCCGGACTCCTTGTCCCTAGCAGTTATCAAGTTAGTTAGGTGCATGATCAGGCTGTTAGACATCTGCTAGTCTTTAGGTTATCTGCTTGGTTATCCAGTCAGTTAAGCTTTTGCAGCACAAAATCTCTTTAGAGCTCTGTTTGAAGAAAGTCCAGAACAAGATAGATGAAATGGAGAACAAATTGCATTGTGCACACACTAAGGCCATCTCACAGTTAGAAGTGAAAACTAATATAGGTGCTTTAGTGTTTGACCTATGTTTAGGAAATGAAGCAAAGCAGTCAATAAGAAATCAAGGGATCCTTCAATATTATACCCTCATCTCGCTTTGTTAGACAGTTAGGATAAACACCACAAGCAATAATTACACAGACTGCATGTCAAGAAGAAACATGAACCTCACTGACACACCAGATGTAGCTGCTAAACCAACATGGCACAATATAGACAGTATGGGCATATGCAATAAGATGACAATGTACAGACTACTCGACTGTTAGTTACTTGACTATTTGATTGAAGTAGGGAACCATTGCCCCCTGCCCTTGTTAAAGTCTACCGCGCGGTGGTGGTGGTGGGGTGGTGGGGGGGGGGGGGGGGGGGTCAGGGATGGGTCATACAGAAGTCGAGCAGTCAGGGATGGATCACACAGAAGTCTCTGCTGCGTCACGTGGAGGCACACAGTTGGAATGCCACGGAGGTCGGCGAAGGTTGGTCTGCTGCTTGCTGAAGAGGATCTGGTTGTGGCAGTCGAGGAAGCAAGCGGTGGCGCGGGGTCACAGAAATGACCTGGTTGTCTCAAGCTTCAGTGACACCACCACTCTGACTATTTGATCGCTAGGGAAGACAGGTCTAGTGCTGTCGTCAAGGCGGGTAAATGGTGTTGTCCCAACTATCAACCATTGATCTTCGGAAAAAGTCTATTTTTGGCCCTTCAACTATGGCTGTGGTTTGTTTCTAGCCCTCTAACTCAAAAACCAGACACGCGCAGTCCCTTAACTCTCAAAACCGTTTAAAATTGGCCCTCGCGCCCATTCGACCGTGGTTTCGGCCCAGTCAAATCCGCCACGACCGCGGTTTTGGCCCGGTCTCCATGTCTGACGAGCCGGGTCCATGGTGGCTCCCGCAGGCGGCGGCGCGGCACTCGCGCGGGGGCGCACGTCGCCATGGTGACGATGGGAGCAGCCGCCGGGAGAGGGGCGCGCGGATCCGGTGGGTGGGGGCGTAGGGGGTAGGCGCTCGGGGCGCGCGCAACCGGGCCTAGAGAGGGGCGGCGGCCAGCGCAGCGACGACATCTCATCGGAGCTCGCGGGTGCGGCCTCTCCAGACCTCGCGCTCGCGGCCGGGGCGCGCGAGGAAGAACCGGCAGCGCTCGAGGATGGAGGCCGGGGCTCGCTCGCGGCAGCGTGCGAGGAAGGAGGCCGGGGCGCGCTCACGGTGGCAGCCAACGCAGCGACGGCGTCTCGTCGGAGCTCGGGAGCGCGGCCGTCCTGTCGCAGCTACGGCACGTGGGGTTCGACGTGGGGGCACGGCAGGCCATGGCTGCCTCTCCGGGTCGCGCCTCGATCGGCCATGCTGGCCTTTCCGGGCGCGGCCTCTTCTGCTCGTCCAGCCCCAACACGCAACGAGGTGGCGCCATCGGGCGAGGCGCGTGGCGGCAGCCATGGACGGGCCAGGCGAGGCGCACGACAGCAGCCACGGCCACGGCGGGGGCCATCCCGTGGCGGCGACATGCGGCGGGGGCGAGTGGGCCATGGAGGGAGCGGCGGTGAAGAAGAAAGTGTGGCCAAGAAGAAAGTACGGAGGAGTCTGCTTCTCTCCCCGCGATGAAACGACCGAGCGCGTGCGCTCGCGGATGGCGACCGGCGTGGCTGACTCGCTGGAGAAGAGCTCGTCCAAGCGCTCCCTCTCCCGGGCCACCACGTCGAGCATGCCGAGCTGCTTGAACGGCCAAGTCGTTCGCGAAGTGGAAGAACGCCGTGATGTTGCGGGCGGCGATCTTGGCGAAGCACTCGGGCCAGACCGGTTGTGGCAGGGGCTCGAGCACGCGCGCGCAGAGCCGGCGCTCCGCGGCGAGCACGGAGGCGATAGCCACGTGGAAATGCGGGCTCCATAGCGCCATGCCCGACTCCAGCGACTCCCACTCCATGGCGTCGATCTCCTCCGGGGTGTACGACTTGAGGTATGCCGGGTTGAGCCGCTACTGGACCAAGGGCGGGTCCCTCCGCAACGTCCCCGTCGGGGGCGGCACCCGCAAGAGCAGCAGCTCCTCGTCCTCGTCCTCGTCCTCGGCGACGTCGGCCTCACCCAAGAACACGAAGCGGTCCAAGAACTCCAAGCGCCGGACCCGCCGCACCCGGCACGGACGCCTCCACCGCCACGGCCGACGTCGCGAACACGGCACCGTCGACGGAAGCCGCAGCAGCGACGGTTGCCGCCTCGGAGAAGCCGACCGCGACGGAGCAGCCCGCAGCAGCGGTTGTCGCCACGGAGATGATGCCGCCGGCCGCGCCTCCGGCGGCCGTCGTCAGCGGTTTCATGGACGGACACGTCTACGGCGCCCGGGCTCGGGCTAGCAGATGTTGGCGGCGGCAAGGAGCTGCTGCCGGACCCGAGCCACTTCGAGTGGCCGTCGGGCTGCGACCTGGGGTCCTACTGGGGCACCAGCGTGTTCGCCGACACCGACCCGGCGCTGTTCCTCAACCTGCCGTGAGCCCGTGACGCCGCCACCATGGACCCGGCTCGTCAGACATGGAGACCGGGCCGAAACCGCGGTCGTGGCGGGTTTGACTGGGCCGAAACCACGGTCGAATGGGCGCGAGGGCTAATTTTAAACGGTTTTAAGAGTTAAGGGACTGCGCGTGTCTGGTTTTTGAGTTAGAGGGCTAGAAACAAACTGCAGCCATAGTTGGAAGGCCAAAAATGGACTTTTTCCTTGATCTTCAGGGGCCGCCACCGAAGCATCCCTAGCAGTTATCTGCCACTTTGTTAATCCAGTACATGACCTGCTGATTGCGGGGTGGTGTGAATGGATGGGACGAGGCGGCCAGGCAAGGGAACTCCGATTGGGTTACACAGTAACACAGAGTGCTCAGCACCACTTAGCCCCAAGTTCAGTGGGCCAGCCCAGTGGATATTTACACCAGCCTAAATATTTTGGGTAGTGGGTCACTGGGTTGACCCACTAGAACCTGCATGCCTACATGTTATGCAATTATCTTCAGGATAATTCTGTGTCAATCAACTTCGTTTCTTACTAAGAACAGCGTCCTTGCAGGAGTCGACAGTGTTGGTACAGTATCGACAGCTCTTGTGACTAGTTTTTCCATTCAAACATTGAAGCCAGACCTTATCATTAATGCTGGCACTGCTGGTGGCTTCAAGGTATGCACTAGAACTTTGCTGATGTTTGCCTTCTATGTTCTAGTTTAATACTCTGTTTCAACATTTGCTTTCTTGTGTTTAGGCCAAAGGAGCAAGCATTGGAGATGTATTCCTAGCATCAGATGTTGCATTCCATGACAGGAGGATACCAATACCTGTGAGTATTGTTTCACATTTTTCATATATGTGTTGTGATGGGGTTATATATCCATTTTATTGTTAGAGATGAACAAGTCATCTATGTGCCAGACAATACATAACTAATTTGATCTAACTAATAATCCTGATCTAATCTGATTTGCTTTAACTAATTGGGGTTCCTTGCCCTGCTGCACCATCATGATTAATAACTTAAATCTATCATGTATATTACTTGTTCATGGTTGTGCCTATAATTATGGATTTTTTCTTTTTTAATTTTAATATGATGCCTTCTGCAGCTATTATTGCTCTTTTTCCCAGTCTCTAAAATTTCAGCCATTTTAAAATGGACTTGTTGCTGTATATGCATTAGGTTTTTGACATGTATGGAATTGGAGCACGGAAAACTTTTGCAGCTCCTAATATCTTGAAGGAACTCAATTTGAAGGTGAGCCATAGCTATCTCCTGTTGCCAAACTTCTGAGTCATTTTCTTGCATGTTGTGCTTAGAGAAATATGCCTCTTGCTATTTCCTTTTAGTGGGCATAAATTCTGTGATAAATTTGTAGTTCGATGGGCAAACTTCTGAGCTTGTAGCAATCTATGGGCAAACCTGAATAGTACTTGTCTTACCGAGCACTTCCTTCATTTCAGGTTGGCAAGTTGTCGACTGGGGATTCTCTGGATATGTCTCCCCATGATGAGGAGGTGATACTGAGCAATGATGCTACAATAAAGGATATGGAGGTCTGCACTTTTTTTCTCAAACAATCAGTTAATGAATACAAGCAAACAGCCTGAAAATGGAGTTATTCTAGCAGCTAGCCTAACATTTCTTGTTAAAAAACATCTCATTTATTCTAGGACTGTTTTCTACAAACCTTACATCTGTGGTAGTTGAAATAGGTAGCCATGTGCAATGGGTTTTGTTGTTAGCTGAGATCATTCAAAGTTAACACAAGATGCAAAGTTTAATAATCAGCATTGAGCAATTGTGTCAAGTGCACTGGTGCTCAGTGTGCAGTTTAGCAGGCAACTATGTTGCCTACTTTGTTTCCTTCCTCTTTACTTGCTAACGGTATATTGTGATCTTGAGTCTTCAAAAGTGGTCTGATTTTCCCTCGTTTACCTTTTTCAGGGAGCTGCTGTGGCATATGTCGCCGACATGTTCTCAACACCAGCGATCTTTGTGAAAGCTGTGACTGATATCGTGGATGGGGAGAAGCCAACGTCTGAGGAGTTTCTGCAGAACCTGATTGCCGTAACAGCGGCACTGGACCTGGCAGTCACCAAAGTGGTGGATTTCATCAGCGGGAAACACATCTCTGATCTTTGAAAGCTCATGGTCATGAAATCCAACATCCACCCTGCTCTGATGCACGATGCTAGGCTAGCATACAATACAACATTGGGTCAATGAATTTTTCGAGGTGTTTTATAGTGTGAGGTTTTACCTTCTTAACCCTGTGTGCAAAATTCCTGGCAACTGCTATGGGCCTGCCATTGTGTGGAATTTTGTAGAATAATTTGCAAAATGTACTTTGTGGTGCAAATATTGATATATAGTATGCTGGGGCGACGGGATCCCTCGTGGGATTAGATGAAAGATTGTGTGACTGTGCCTCACTAGTACTGTCATGACTCATCATACTAGCACTTTTTGCAATGGCTGTTGTATCTTACTCCAAGAAGAGCAAGGGGAGAGGCTTTCCGTCAGTGCTGAAATGCTGATGCAGGGTCTCTACATCGAGCGAAGCAAGAACCTTGCGCCCTCGGCCACTCCCTAGTCCCTACCCTGTTTTGTTTTCTTTTTCTTTTTCTTTTTTGGACTCAGCACCTCCAGAATCTATTTCTGATAACCAACGTCTCGCACCAGTTAGGCAAGACCTAAGAGAGGTATTAGGTTGAAAAAATAACTAATAATCTACCAAATACCTCAACTCATGTGGATTAGGGCGAATTAGTGTGTAGCCAAACAAATTGTAGCAACTTTTTTTGTCAATTCCGGTGACAATTGTTGACCTACTGTCGTGAAGATCGACCACCGTCAAGAAGGTTTCTTATCATCATAACCAGAGTACTCAACTGAACCTTCGAAAAAAAAAGAATACTCAACTGAAGCCAGATTGACACGTCTCTGCGAATAGCGGGGTACCTAGCTTTATACCTAACAAAGATTGGATGCGACCAAGCGATGGGAAGACTTCGACACAATCTCCGGATGACGGTAGAGCCACAATCCGGAAGACCCAATGAGTCTAGAGCATGAATTAGAGGGTTCCAGAGGGATATCTTCATAAGTCTAGGAATGAACAATGAAGAACAAAAGTTTGAATAAGACACTCAGCAACTCGGCTGCAACATGAGGGCCAATTCATCAAAAAGTTCCTAATAGACTAAGGACAAGGGATATTTATACTAGGAACAACCCTTCTAGTTAGATGCGAAAATGAAATGGAGTTTCTAAAGATAGGTCATGTGAAAGGTCTACACGAGATCAATTTCTGAGGAGGTCTCGCGTGACTCTTAGCCTCCTAAATAGTCTCTGAAAGGATCAAAATGCCGAAGAGGGAGGTGAATTGGGTTAATTCTAAAATTTCTTACAATAATTAAGCCCTACACTTAGCCCATTTCACCCCTAGTGCCTAAATGTGTTCTCTATTGTTATACCGTACAAAAGTTTTGCACCCTAGGTTCCAATCCTACTCTAGCATGACAATTCTAAGAATGTAAATACATGAATTGAATTGCTCAAAAGTAAATGCTCAAAGTAAAGAGAAGGAGAAGAATACGGCGATGTTTTTCTGAAGTATCGATGAGTCGCCCCTCCCCACTAGTCCTTGTTGGAGCACTCGTGCAAGGGTGTAGCTCCATCTTGATCCGCGCAAGGATCAAGTGCTCTCTACAGGATTAATTCTTCGACACTCCGTTGCGGTGAATCGGCCACAACCGTTCACACCATGGCTTGGGTCATCCACAAGCTCCGCTGGATGATCACCAAGCTTCCAATCACTATCGAGCCGTCTAGGTGATGGCGATCACCAAGAGTAACAAGCACAAACTCTCACTTGACTAAGACAAGCCTAATGAGAAAGGTGGATGCACACTTGCTACTCTCCATGCACTAATGAGGTCCTTAATCTTGGATTATCAAATCACAATCACCCCACTAGGCTCTTGCTCTCCCTTGCACTCCAAAGTATTTTCCTCGGCTGAACAAATAGGTAAGAGAGCTGAATTGGACGAGTAGGAGATGTATTTATACACCCCACTACAAAACATAGCCATTGGGTCCAACTCAGCAAATTTCAAAGTGACTGGATTGTAAGTGCAATCAAGCCCTATTGTGGGTTTTGGTATTGATAACCACCAAATTAGAGGACTAATAAGATTTATTAAGATGACAAGCAGGGAATCAAAGAATGAGGATAATGCACAGGTTGCAGGTGTCCTAATTACAAATGGTGGCCAGACCTAGCTCAAAGGAAGCTTAAATTCTTTTATGTTTTGAAATTGAGTTTAGGGAAAGTCATACTATTAAGAGGGATTTTATGACAGTTGGTCAACTGTTGAATCAGATGCTCAAATTCACAGATTTACTATCCTTCCCACCTAGTCAAAACAGCCAGCCAAATTTCATATCATATTACCTATTTTGGCTAGGGCGGCAGTGCCGCCCTGTTAAGAGCGACAGTGCCGCCCTTAACTGACCATTGGGCTCGGGGGGGTATTTATACCCTTCAGGCTCAGCCCACAACGGTCATCTTCTTCCACTGAGTCATTCAGCTCGAAACAAGACTAGAACCAAAGCTCACCTCTCTCCTCCATTGTTGCTCCTCCATCCCTCAAGCTAATCTTGATTTCAACCATCAAAACTTAAGAGAAAAGGCAGCAAAACTCGATTGGAGAGAAGATCCACTGATTCCTAAAGTCTAAGAGCATTTGGTTCACGTTTGGCCGGCGGTTCTAGGGTTTGTTACTCTTGGAGCTTGCTCCTAGCTGGCTAGGCGTCGCCCTTGTGCTTGCTAACTTGTGTGGTGGCCTTAGGAGGTTTGTAACCTCATTCAAAAGCTAAGAAATCACCCCTCACTTCAAGAGTTCACTCTCTTGATTTGAGAACGAGGGTAAGGCAAGCCTTGGTGGCAAGCTCAAGCCTTTTGTGGCTTCCTTAACAACGTGGACTTAGGCAAACCTTAGTGGTGAGCTGAACCACGGGATAAATCTTGTGTCTCGCGTGCTTCATCTTTACTATACTTGCAGTTCATCTTATTGCTAGCTGTTGCTAGGGTTTAGTTGCTTGATTCATTATTGTGTGAAGTTTCTATGGTATCCAATCTTCGAACTAGATCTTGGCTTTATATTGCAGGATTAAGCAACTAGTGGGGTTAGGTTTATATTTGTTAAATCTCAACTGTGTTAGATTATTTTTTGTAGAGCGGCAGTGCCGCCCTCTGTTCTAACAGAGTTTTAAGTTGAATTTTTACAGGCCTATTCAACCCCCCCCTCTAGGCCTTCTTTATCTTTCTGTAGATCCTACAAGTGGTATCAGAGCGAGGTTGCTTTGCATATGCTTCACCGCATGAAGTATGGAAGAAGGAGAAGATTCGAAGAACGTTCACGTTGCGGACGCAAGTGGTGTGCACGTTGAGGATGTCGGCAGCAGCAGTGAGCTGTCCATGTCCACAGTAAGTGATGCCACCATCAAAGAACCCAAGACCACCGATGCCGAAAGAAGAAAGGCAAGAAAAGAAAGAAAAGCCACAAAGATTGCAACAAGAGAAGCTAGAGAAAAGAAGAAAGAAGAGCAACGGCTCAAAGACAAGAAGAAGAGAAAAGAAGCTAGAAGAATCACAAGAGAGGCAAGAGTAAAGAGAAGGACAGCAAGAGCTAAAGAGCAAGAGAAGAATGAGTATGATGCATCATCTAGTGAGCTCTCTAGTAGCTCGGACAATGGAGATGATGATGTGTCATACCATGCTTCAAAAGATAGCAAGGAGGTGAAGAGCAAGGACAAAAAGAAGGATAGCAAGGACAAGGGCAGCAACAACAACAAGAACAAATATGCCGCCTGTATCCTTTAATTATTCTTATTTGTCTAACCATAATAAAAGGTCTTTTGTCAATGTGCCTGCGGGCAAGTTGCCTCATTTTGATGGGACAAACTTTGCCAAGTGGAAGCACTTGATGAGTGCCCTATCTTGTAGGTCTTCATCCCGGATCTTTGGGAGATTGTGGTGAATGGATTGTAGCCACCGGAAGATCCCGAAGCACCAACAAATGAAGAGCTAGCTACTGTCCATCTCAACGGCCAAGCCACAAGTATTCTTCTTAGTGCCTTGGATGGAAATGAGTACAACCTAGGTGATGAATGTCAATGTTGCAAAATAGATTTGGGACACTTTGCATCTAGCACATGAAGGTGTTGATAAAGTAAGGAAGGCAAAGATTGATTTGTTGAATGGCCAAGGCTCAATAGGTTCAGTGATTGTTGATGGAGAGGGGCCACAAGAGATATTTGATAGATTGATGACCTTGGTGGGCAAGATTAGAGGCTATGGATGTGATGAGCTTGATGATCACAAAGTGGTGAAGGTTATGTTGGAAGCTTACTCACCAAGAAATGAGACCTGTAGTCACCTTGATTAGAGATAAGAAGAAGTTTGAGCACTTCACACCAAATGATGTGCTTGAAAGATTGTTGACATTTGACATGCAAAGAGAAGAAGCAAATGAGAGGAGAAGACTTGGTGAGTTGCAAGCCAAGTTAGAAGGCATGAAAATCAAGGAAGTGGCTCTCAAGGCAAATAAGTCAAGCAATCAAGGCACCTCCAACAAGGCAAATGGGCAGCAAGCAAGCATCAATAAGTAAATCCTAAGGAAATCAAGTCAACTCCACAAAATGATGATCCAAGTTCATCCTCAAGTGAAGATGAAGATGATGGGGCTGATTATATGAAGATTGATGACATGGCTTTGTTCATGAAAAGCTATCACAAGGGGTTGAAAAAGAATGGGTATAAGATAGTGCAAAGAAGGTTTCCAACAAGAAGAAGAGGGACTTGCTTACAATTGTGGTAGCACTGGAGCACTTTGTTGCTAAGTGTCCCTATGACAAGAAAGAAAACAAATACAAGAGGGACAACAATGAGGGCAAGCATGAACACAAAAATAGATACAAGCAAATAGGAGAGGCACACATTGGGCATGAGTGGGACTCAACTAAGGAGTCAAGTGAAGATGATGTGAAGGTTGCAACCGTGGCCATTCAAAAGTCATCCTCTACACCAAGGCTCTTCAACAACATGTCCGATGATGATGACCACCGCTCCACTCACGTTTATCTTATGGCAAAGGGTGAGAAGGTAAAACAAAGAGCCAAATCTCCTCCACCTCCTAGTGACATCTCTAGTAGTGAACTTAGTGATTCTAGTGATGATGATACTAGTGATGGTGAAAAATGTGCTAAATTGACTAAAAAGTTAGATTCTAAAATCAAGCTCTTTATCATGAATCTAATGGAGGAATTAGAAAGTGTCAAAGCCGAGCTAGCCGATAGAGATGATTATCTTGAGGAAACCGAAAAGATGTATATTGACTGCAAGGAAGCTCTTGAGTTAGAGAGAAGTGAGGCGGACTCTTTGAACAAGGCCTTGGCCAAAGAACAAAGAGAACATGCTCTCACAAAGAAGGCAAATATTGCACTCAATGACAAGTATTGTGTCTTAGTTGAAAAGCACAACAAACTTGAGAAGCAATATAGTCTTCTATGCGAGAGCACCCCACCTCCCTCCAACACAAATGACATTTCTATTGCCTCCACTAGCAAAGGATGTGGAAAATGCTATGATCTTGACTTAAATATTTATTCCACTAACCTTGCAAACTTGAAGGTTATAAAAAAGGAGATTGCTAGGCTCAATGCTATGTTAGGAAAAAGGAGCATAGAAGGCAAGAAACCTGCTGGTGGCAAAGGTAAAAAAACCAAAGAGGCCAAAATACAAAGATGAAAGAAATCCATGCATCAAAGATGAGCTTGGGCACACTCATGGAGGTAAAACCAATAGGAGAAAGGTAATCAATGGATATGAGTGTGTTCAGTTCATGAGCAAAGGGCAGGAAGGTACAGATAGGTCTGCACAGATGGTGGCACAAGGCCAGCCCAGAGCAGCACCACAACCTATGGGTGGCAGTGCCGCTGTGAAGGGCGGCAGTGCCGCCCCCCACAGAAAAGGGAAGACTACCTCCTCCTCCTCTGCTCATGTCCAGCCCAAGAAGGTGTCTCATCTAGAGCAGGTTGTCCAGAAACCAAAGAAATCTATCTAGGTCACTCCAAATAGATATGCTTATCAACCAAAGGCAAAAACACATCCTCAATGTTTGGATTCTAACTTTGTTTTGCTAGCACAACAGCAAGGAGGAGATGTTTGCCTAAGTTTGTAGGCAATGATCGAAATGTTTATAATAATGCTTTCATCTGGGTTCCTAAAGTTCTTGTGACTAACATGCAAGGCCCCAAGAATATTTGGGGACCTAAAACTAGGAACTAAACTTGCTTTGCTAGGCATACTCCTCTGGTGGGTCAAGTTGGGTGCTTGACAGCGGCTGTACAAATCATATGATCGGAAGAAAGGAGTATGTTCTCATCATATTCCCCAACTACAAATTCAGATGAGAATATCATATTTGGTGATAATTCAAAAGGGGGTGTGATTGGACTTGGTAAAGTAGCTATTACACTTGATCATTCAATTACAAATGTCTTACATGTCGATTCCTTGAAATATAATCTGCTGTCCATTTCTCAATTATGTGAGATGGGCTACAATTGTCTTTTCACGGATAAGGGTGTGGAAGTCTCTAAGAGGGAGGATTCCTCTATTGTCTTTATGGGTCACCTCAAGAACAAGCTTTACCTAGTTGATTTCAGCAAAGGGAAAGCTAAGCTTGAGACCTGTTTAGTGGCAAAATCTAGCATGGGTTGGCTATGGCATCGCCGACTAGCTCATGTTGGGATGAGGAACTTGGCCTAAACTCCTAAAAGACAATCACATCCTTGGACCTAACCAATATTCAATTTGAGAAAGGATAGGATTTGTAGTGCTTGCCAAGCCGGAAAGCAAGTAGGTGTACCTCATCCACCAAAGAGCATCATGACCACCACACAACCGTTGGAGTTGATTCACATGGATCTCTTTGGACCGGTCACCTACATTAGCATCGGGGGTAACAAATATAGTCTAGTTATTGTTGATGATTATTCCTGGTTCACTTGGGTGTTCTTTGTTTATGATAAGTCCCAGGTGCAAGAGAAAGTCAAGATATTTGTGAGAAGGGCACAAAGGGAGTTCGGTCAGTCCTATCAAGAAGATAAGAAGTGACAATGGGACCGAATTCAAGAACTACTCTAGTTGAAGAGTTTCTTGATGATGAGGGCATCAAGTATGAGTTTTCAACTCCTTACACCCCTCAACAAAATGGTGTAGTAGAGAAGAAGAACCGTACACTTCTTGATATGGCAAGGACAATGCTAGATGAATACAAGACGTCGGACCTCTTTTGGAGTGACACCGTCAACACCGCTTGCCATGCCATCAACCGCCTCTACTTACACAAGAAACTCAAGAAGACTTCATATGAGCTTATAATCGGTAACAAACCAAAGGTGTCATACTTTAGAGTGTTTGGGTGCAAGTGTTTTATACTTAACAAAAGACCCAAAATCTCTAAATTCGCACCTAAAGTTGATGAAGGCATTCTTCTTGGTTATGGATCAAATGAGCATGCCTATCGTGTCTTCAATAAAACCATGGGTAGAGTTGAAGTCACGGTAGATGTGACATTTGATGAATCTAATGGCTCTCAAATAGAGCAAGTTGATTCAAGTGTTGTAGGAAAGAAGGATCCACCATGTGAGGCAATCAAGCAAATGGCTATAGGCGATATTAGGCCACAAGAAGATCAAGCCACTAATGATGAGGATTCCCATGCTGTTGTTACACAAATTTCCGCTGATGTACTCCATCGACAAGGGCAGCACTCACCTGCTGAACATCAGCAGGGCGGCAGTGCCACCCCATCCACCTCAGCAATAGCTTCTTCAACTCCTACTCTACCACCTCAAGAACTCAACCTGGAGCCTATCTTTGAACAAGAAGAGGCTTGGAGGTCCAGAAGAGGAACAGGGAGGTATTGAGCATCCAAGGCTACGTCAAACTATACAACGGGATCACCCCATTGACAACATCCTTGGAAGCATTCGAAAGGGGGTAACAACTTGTTCACATTTAGCAATTTTTTGTCAATATTACTCGTTTGTTTCCTCCTTGGAACCTCTCAAGGTAGAACAAGCACTTAGAGATCCGGATTGGGTCTTGGCCATGCAAGAAGAGCTCAACAACTTTGAAAGAAATCAAGTGTGGAAATTGGTGGAAAGGCCCAATACCAATGTCATTGATACCAAGTGGGTCTTCTGCAACAAGCAAGATGAAAATAGCATGGTGATAAGGAACAAGGCAAGATTGGTGGCCCAAGGCTTCACTCAAGTAGAGGGCTTGGACTTTGAAGAAACATATGCACCGGTGGCAAGACTTGAAGCAATCCGAATGCTTCTAGCCTTTGCTGCCTATCATGACTTTAAGCTGTACCAAATGGATGTGAAGAGTGCATTCCTCAATGACCCAATACAAGAGTTGGTGTATGTGGAGCAGCCACTGGGGTTTGAAGATCCCAAGTTTCCCAACCATGTCTATAAACTCTAAAAGACGCTCTATGGGCTTAAGCAAGCACCAAGAGCATGTTATGAATGCCTTAAGGAATTCTTGCTCAAACAAGGCTTTGAAATAGGCAAAGCCGACCCTACACTCTTTACTCACAAAGTTGGAAATAATATATTTGTGTGCCAAATATATGTCGATGACATAATATTTGGTAGTACTAATCATGTGTATTGTGATGAGTTTAGTAGGATTATGACTAAGAGATTTGAGATGTCCATGATGGGTGAGCTGAAATTCTTCCTTGAATTTCAAATCAAACAAATGAAGGAAGGGACATTCATTAGCCAAACCAAGTACACCCATGATATGCTTAACAAGTTCGACATGGTGAATGCCTAAGCCTATCAAAACTCCCATGTCCAACTAATGGACATCTTGATCTAAATGAAGAAGGGAAAGCCATCGACATCAAGGTATATCGTTCCATGATCAGCTCTTTACTTTACTTATGTGCATCTAGGCTGGACATAATGCTTAGTGTATGCATGTGTGCTAGATTTCAAGCTAACCCGAAAGAGTGCCATTTAATGGCTGTTAAAAGAATCTTGAGATATTTAGTACACACACCTAACCTTGGCTTGTGGTATCCCAAGGGCTCCAAGTTCAATCTACTTGGCTATTCGGATTCCAATTATGCCGGTTGCAAGGTAGATAAAAAAGCACTTCAGGGACATGTCAATTCCTTGGATGGTCCCTAGTGTCTTGGAGTTCTAAGAAGCAAAATTATGTAGCTCTTTCCACCGCTGAGGCCGAGTATGTTGTAGCCGGTGCATGTTGTGCTCAACTACTTTAGATGAGGCAAACCCTTCATGATTTCGGATGTAAATTCACCAAAATCCCACTCTTGTGTGACAATGAAAGTGCCATAAAGCTTGCAAACAGTCCCGTAAGCCACTCAAGAACCAAACATATAGACATCCAACATCATTTCTTGAGACCACGAAACCAAAGGAAGATATCAAAATTCATCATGTGAGCACCGAAAAACAACTAGCCGATATCTTCACTAAGCCTCTCGATGAGTCAAGGTTTTGTGCTTTGCGTAGTGAGCTAAATATACTTGATTCTCGTAACTTGGTTTGAAATATAGCACACCTCTGTTTGACTGCCTAGTGAAGTAGGAAAATGATTTAAAAGGATATTATAAGTGTGTTTCAAAATCATTTCAAAAGGCCAACTAAGTGTCGTGACCATTATCTATATTGTTGATTGCTTACTGATCATGATATTTAGAGAATATATATCCATATCTGAGGTGAAGGAGGTCATAAAGTTTAAGCGTATTCACTGCAAAATTAGCAGGGCGGCAGTGCCACCCATCCTGGCCGGCAGTGCCGCTCTATGAAAACTGGGCCATTTTCAGCCAATTTTGGTTGGGTTGCGGGGCCCTGTTTTCTTCTACTTATTTCCTTCTCTGGCCCCCTGACCCAACTCTCTCCTTCTCTCCCAGCCTGATGCCGATGCCCAGTGCTCCTCTCTTCCTCTCTCTCAAGCACGCGCCGCCGCCGTTCCTCACGACTTGCCAACCCCGGCAGTGCTGCCCCTGTAGCCGGCCTAGTCTCTTCATCGCTGGTCATTGCAGGAGGCTCTTGGCCAAGCCATTTCTTCTCTTCTCCCTCCACTCCAACAGTTTGGAAGCAAGGTGAAACCTTAACCCCTTTCGATCTATGCAATGTGAAGCTTTTAGTCATGGATTTCAGTTTCTAGGGAGAGTATGAAGGGTTTAGAAAGGTTTTTGATGGTTCAATCGAGTTGATTTTGGATTTCACTGGTTAGATGATTTTGGGGAGAACGGCAATGCCGTCCTTGGGACCATTAATGGCACCCCTAGCAGATTCTAACTGCTATACTCAAGCTCATAAATTCGATGAATTTTAGAATCGATTGGATTCATTTATCAAAAATTGTTTCTAAAGTCCTTCATACTCAATCTTTTAAATTCATGGCTAGGGTTTCATGTATTCTTTGCTTAGACTGTGATTCTAAAATTGTAATGATGAATAGACACTGTTGAAAATAGGATTTAACCAAAATGAGAAAGTTGAAAATGAAATAGTGAAGCAACTGAGGGCGGTAGTGCCGGCCTCAGGGGGCGGCAGTGCCGCCCTACCATGCTGATTCCAAATCCAACAAAGCTTCCTGCTTCATCTTCAAAATTCTTTTTCTTGTTAAAACCTGCTTGTAGCTATGTCTAACTCATTATCTTATATAGTTTCTTGTCTAGTCTCACTTAATTACATAGATGGACCAAGGAAAAAGAAAGGTGTTGACAACCAAGCAAAAGGTCAAGAGAGGCAAGGGACAGGCGAGCTATACTCACAGAGACAGAAATCTTGATGAAGACCTTGCTAAAGAGGAAAATATTCATAGGATGGGAAGAACCATTCGTGTGTGGCCTGATTCACCTTTACATCTTTTAGAGTTTGATAGCAGCTACATGAGAGATAACTCTGATAGGTTCGACCTCATTCCTCCCCAAAACAGTGATGATCATAGAGTTGTTGATTATTCCATGAGTTGGAAGAAGACAGGTGAAGCCAGAGAGATTGATCCCTACTCCTCTGACAGATCAAATGGCATTGATTATAGATTTTGGAATGCTTTCCAATCTGATTTTTATGCTACTACCATTCTATCTAAGTCAAAGGGCAAGATTAGTAAGATGCAGTACATTGACTTTGGTGACTTGGAGAGCAGGGATGATCATCAGTTTGCTACAGGAATCAAGACTTGTGACCGCTTTGAGATGACTAGACATCATGAGTTTCAGGTATGATTGGAACAGAGAGATTCTTGCTCAGTTCCATGCCACTTACTATTGGAACAGGGAAGTGGATGAGCTTCATTGGATGACTGATGGGCGACATTATCGCATTGATTTTGTCACTTTCTGTCGTATTCTTGGTTTTGGTCACTATCCACAGGGGATATGAGAGGATACATAATGAGCGTCGTCTTGAGCCAATGGAAATAAGCTTCATGTGGGAGGATCAAAATCTTGCAGTTCCTGATTGGTCAAGAACAAAGCTCAAGAGCTTCTATTACATCATGAACAATCTTTTTAGGATCACTCTCAACCCTAAAGACAATGCAACAGATTTGAATGGTTATATTACTAATGTGTTGTCTAGGTTTCTCAATAGTGAAAAGTTTAATGTTCCAAGATTCATTTGGATTGAGCTAGCATATGCCATGGATGATGGGAGGAGATCTTTGCCCTATGCTCCTTACCTCATGTTTATGATTGAGAGAGTGACTGGCATGTGGTTCCCTAAGGATTGTGAGCATACTGTCTACAAGATCAAGAAGACCCATGGTGGCTTAGGGGGACTTGGTTCAGCTACTCAGCACACTAGTTCTAGAGGACTTGAAGATAGTGGGGCAGCAGGCCTTCATCCTTCTGGAGCTACACAGAGAGATATTCCTGAGCCATCTAGGGCTAGGGAACAAAAGAAGAAATCAAAGTGGGGAAAGATGAGTGCATGGATGAAGGCAATCTTTGCTCATTATGCATATACTTCATAGACTATGTATGAGGATAGAATGGAGAACAGGGAAGCTATGAGGCATGCTAGGGAGATGGCAAGGCTACCACCACTTCCACCAGTGCAGTCACCACCTCGGTTCCCTGACTTGCCTCGCCTTTCTTCTTCTGATGAGGAGCAAGATCAGTCACATGAGCAGCCTGATGATCAGCAGCATGAGCACTCATATGAGCCATTCAGTTAGTACTATGGATACCCACAGGGGTAGCATTTTGAGGAGCCCCCAATGCAGCAGGACCTTGGTGCAGAGATTCACCCTACTGAGGCCGATCCACAGGTACAGGCAGCTTTACTTCGCACCTACTCTAGGAGACTGCATCCTTCGACAGATCAGGTAGGGCCTTCTACTTCAGATGGGGCAGCACCTCCATGACATTCAGGACGCTTTACTTCACACACCCATGTTGCTAGACGTGCCGCGTCGACTCCAACAGTGATGAGTGATTTCTCTTCTTTTTCTTCTCTTTTTGGTACTTGATGCCAAAGGGGGAGAAAACTAGAGGAGGGGTCAACAGTTTTTCTACGCCATTTGTTCTTCGCTGCTGTGCTTTTTGTTCAGATCCAATAAGAGTAGTTGTTAGGTTATGAGTTTGAGAGTCGCTCAAAACTCTATTTTATGAAATTATGCTACTTTGTGACTTTATTTGCTTCGGATATGGACATGTATTCACGGTTATAGTTTTAGCTTGTCATATTCTGAGTTTAAGTTGTTTTATATTCATATGATCTGCTGTAGAAATCTAATTGCTATCTGACTGATATAGTCAGGACGGCAGTGCCACCCTCTGCTGTACCAGCCAGAATCTTATGTGCTTGAACTGATATAACCTATCATATGCACCACTTTTATTCCTATGACACTTTGTTCAGCACTCCACAACAGGCATGGATGTAGGGGGAGGTTCCCATCACACCTAAAATGTGAATCATGGCCTTTCATGCAAATTTGAGAATTCAAATCTCTATTCACATATTTAGAGGGAGGCTCCTACACCCATGGTTCAAAAATCTCAGTTTAGATTTCATATCATTTGTAAGCTCTAATTGGGTTGTTCATCAATTACCAAAAAGGGGAAGATTGTAAGTGTAATCAAGCCCTATTGTGGGTTTTGGTATTGATGACCACCAAATTAGAGGACTAATAAGATTTATCGAGATGACAAGCAGGGAATCAAAGAATAAGGATGATGTACAGGTTGCAGGTGTCCTAATTACAAATGGTGGCCAGACCTAGCTCAAAGGAAGCTTAAATTCTTTTATGTTTTGAAATTGAGTTTATGGAAAGCCGTACTATTAAGAGGGATTTTATGACAGTTGGTCAACTGTTGAATCAGATGCTCAAATTCATAGATTTACATCCTCCCACCTAGTTAAAACAGCCAGCTAAATTTCATATCATATTACCTGTTTTGGCTAGGGCGGCAGTGTCGCCCTTAACTGACCGTTGGGCTCGGGGGGTATTTATACCCTTCAGGCCTGACCCACAATGGTCATCTTCTCCACTGAGTCATTCAGCTCGAAACAAGATAGAACCAAAACTCACCTCTCTCCTCCATTGTTGCTCCTCCATCCCTCAAGTTAATCCTTGATTCCAACCATCAAAACTTGAGAGAAAAGGCAGCAAAACTCGATTGGAGAGAAGTTCCACCGATTCCCAAAGTCTAAGAGCATTTGGTTCACGTTTGGCCGGTAGTTCTAGGGTTTGTTACTCTTGGAGCTTGCTCCTAGCCAGCTAGGCGTTGCCCTTATGCTTGCCAACTTGTGTGGCAGCCTTGGGGCACTGCCAACCTTATAGGGTGGCACTGCCGCTCTATGAAAAATAATCTAACATAGTTGAGATTTAACAAATATAAACCTGACCCCACTAGTTGCTTAATCCTGTAATATAAAGCCAAGATCTAGTTTGAAGACTGGATACCATAGAAACTTCACACAATAATGAATCGAGCAACTAAACCCTAGCAAGCCTTGGTGGCAAGCTCAAGCCTTTTGTGGCTTCCTCAACAATGTGGACTTAGGCAAACCTTAGTGGTGAGCTAAACCACGGGATAAATCTTGTGTCTTGTGTGCTTCATCTTTACTATACTTGTAGTTCATTTTATTGCTAGCTGTTGCTAGGGTTTAGTTGCTCGATTTATTATTGTGTGAAGTTTCTGTGGTATCCAGTCTTTGAACTGGATCTTGGCTTTATATTGCAGGATTAAGCAACTAGTAGGGTCAGGTTTATATCTATTAAATCTCAACTGTGTTAGATTATTTTTCGTAGAGCGGTAGTGCCACCCTGTAAGGCCGGCAGTGTCGCCCTATGTTCTAACAGAGTTTTGAGTTGAATTTTTACAGGCCTATTCACCCCCCCCTCTAGGCCTTCTTTATCTTCCTGTAGATCCTACACGGATGCGCCAGTCAGTAACCAATAGTTACAAATCGCCAAAGAGCTGTTGGAGTGACCGGACTCAGCCCGAAGTCCAGTCAACCCCGACCTGACGCATTAGGTCACCAAAAACGCTCTCTAGACCCTTACTGATGTTGACTAGACGCTGGTTTACCTGCGTCCGGTCCTACATCAACACCGAAACCTTGCTGGCCCTGTTCCAGTGTCGTGTCCAGTCGTCATCGCTGCATTTGGTCCAGTGTCCGATCAGTGGAGCAATGTTCCATTCACCTTCAAAACAGAAACCTTTGTGAATGAGTTTGACTCCAATCGATCTTTGGGCTGTCTCTGAGCTACCTAGTGCTAAGTTTGATAAGTGTGCACCACACCAAACACATTAGACTCATCTAGGTCAAGCTACTAGTTCATACTCCCATAATAGTACGGCCAAAGAAAAAATAAAGTCATAAACTACTCTAAGTGTCTCTCCAGCGTCAATCGACACTTAGAACTAGTCCATCCTTAACCTTATCGTCCATCCTTTGAAAACCGAAACAATTTCCATCGATAGGGGCACAAAAACCATTGATTGCCTAAACAATCTCCATTATCGTGACCTAACTCAAATTGCCTCTGCAAAACACACATTAGTCACAATAATCTTATATCGTCCTTAATCACCAAAACCCACTAGGGGCCTAGATGCTTTCAATCTCCCCTTTTTGGCGATTGATGACAACATAACCTCGAGTATGTGTATAAGAGATGGGTGAGGTTTTCAACAAGCTTGGTTCATATAAGCAAATGACAATGATAATAAGGGATTAGGAATGCTTACATGACCCAAGCCAACATCATGTACTCAATAGATATGAAATAAGCATGAGTACGAAACATAGAGCTCATTTGAATTGGAGTATAATACGGAAGCAAGGCAAATGAGCATAAACAAGTAACATGACATAGATAACAAAGTAGAGAGCACACATGTCACAAATGTCTCACGATCACACATATATCACATATATCACAATGCATGAAAAGTAAACATGATAGGTATGAGACACACATAAAAGAACGAGTCCATCTCACACGCTCCCCCTAAGTCTAACATACTCGCTCCCTCTCCCTCTTTGGCATCAAGCACCAAAACCTAAGGGTCAGTCGGCAGGACTGGAGCAAACAAGTCAGGCATTGAGGTGCGGTGAGAGATCTAAAACTAAGTAGCATCATCCTCGAACTATGGACTCAGGACTGTTGGACCTGTTGGAGCTAGCTGAAGCTGACCCTATGACTCTAGAACTGCAAGTGAAGCGGTCTAGGTCTACTTCATGGTCTCGGTAATTGGGTTAGCTGGCTAAGAGGTAGAACCTAAAGCTGTAGCTTGACCCTATGGCTCTGAAGCTATCTTTGTCGCTAAGGCCTCAAATGTAGGAGTGACTGTCAGAGGCAGCTCTAACGAAGCAACAAAAGATGAAAGAGTCTTAGTCGTCCCTATGACCAGAGCTGCTACAGTAGTAATAGGCACCCGAAGCTCTGGAGGTGTGGGGTGACCTGTGATCTAACTGAAAGTGGTAGCCAAGCTCCTAGAGACCATTGTGTCACTAACACTGACTCAGACTGAGTAGAAGTGAAACCAATGGTGATTAGCGTGAAGCCCTAAGCCTACTCTGTCATTGGTGTAGCGAACCACTGAGACACCTGCTCGGAGAGTGAGGCAAACTATGTAGCTAGTTGTCCCTGACTCTGAAGCCCACTAGGCTATAACGCTAGAGTCACTGGGGTAGTAGTAACTGTCTCCACAAGCTGCTGCATTGGTTGATAAGGCGCAACACCCGTAGCAGTGAGGACGTGCTGCATGAATCCAAAGGCTATTTGTTGGAAAGAGAGAAGCTACTGCTGAACGACCTGCTACTGCTGCTGAAAATGATCCTATCATGCCTGCATCTGAGCAATAGCTGCTGTTGTGGCCTGAACCTAACATGCCTGATCCTGCTGCACCCTCTCAAGTATAGCAATCAAGGTAGGGTTTGTCTAAGGTGGCTGAGGTGGAGGTGAGCTAGAGCCACTAGCCTCTCTATCATGAGCTTGGGGAGCCATCTATGGAATAGGTTGGTAGTCCTCATCCGAGCTATTAGACGGGTCATCCTTGACCTCGTCATCTTGTTGTGCCTCTAGGTCTGCAAGCTCTGACTCTGCTAATCCTCTAATAGCCTCATCCTGCTTGGCCTCTATCTCTAGCACATGTGGCCTCTTACGACGCCACTGCCTCGGTGTCCTGCTCCCAGTGCTGTGACCCATCAGCCGGCTCATGTCATACTCAGGAAACACTATAGTAGTGCTAGTCAACTCAGCCTAAGCCTTAACTGGTATAGGTGTTAGTGCCATGAAGATCAGAAAGCAGATCCAATGAGCATATGACAACTGATGGTGGCCCTTGAAGCCCTCTAGCAAAGTGTCCTCCATCTCTGAAAGAATCACATCCCAAATATCAATCTCTGTCTAAGAGATCAGATGGTGAACTAATCATAGCTGAATGCGCATCAATCCCTCTCGGTAGCCACCCCTAGGAAGCAGGATGGCCCTAAACCTAAAGTAAGAACGTTCTTTCATCGGCAGTAAGAAGGAAGTTTCAAATTGTATGATACTAGCATCTTGCTCTGGGTCTACTATGGTTGCTAATTTCTCTAGCACGTCAGTAGATGAACTGATGAACATATAAACTAGTATGAAGCTAGCAACAATCAGTCTGGCAATTTAAAGCCATATGTTCAGAGAGTGGTGGCTTCTGAGGAAAAAGCCTTCTGAAGTCACATCTCTCTGTACGATGACTTCTTAATTATGTCGAGCAGACTAGCACTGGCTAAGCCTGGTTTTGGCTTTCTTCACCAGAAAGAGGTGAAAGCTTTCTGAATAAGAAAGGGGGCCGTCGTTAATTGGCATTGTGTAACTTGTCTCTGGTCAAACGGGTTGAAGCTTCTGAGATGCACAAAGTGGGCATGCATATATATACAATAATTTCTCTCAAACATTTGCCATGTTCAAGTTCAATGCAGCAAGTGCATATAGTACACCACTGTACAGCATGTATAGGTGTACTTATTTCTCATGTTCTGTATAAGATGGTTTTATTATATGTATAAGATTGTTCAATGTAGCAAGGTTGATGACTCCGCGGTATTCGGCTTCAAGCAAGCCAGCCAGGCAATGATGTTCTAGTAAATATTAATGACGGTTCAGGGTTACAATCCCCTTCAGGTACAAATGAAAAAAATTTATCTCCTTTGAATTCAACTGAAGGGCTTCGACGTAGTACACGTACTAATATCCAATCTGCTGATGGAATTTCCACAGCTGACGAGGATATGACAAGCAAAGCTATGCGAAGGGCTGCCATTCGAAATTTAGATAGCCCTCCAGAGAAGAAGTCGATGGCTGCACAGAGTGTGGTGCCACATTCGCTTTCATCTCCATTGATTCCACAGCCTAGTACACACAGCTCATGCCCTGCTATTTCCTTTATTCCTATTTCGAATGCTTCTTGTGTTAGAAATCTCAGTAACTTAGGTTATAAATTAGGTAATAGCAGTGCAGAGTGTACTTTGTCTATCAATGCTTTAAAAAAATAGAAGTTGATAGAAAAATTGTAACACCACCTACAAAACAATTGAAAAAAGGAGATATGAATGCGGGGGTAGTAAACCATTGATTCTTGATGCTAGTGATGACGAGGCCATCGTAGATGACAATCTGCTCGCTCATTTGATCAAGATGTGTCAGAGGTGGATTTTGAGGACATGGACCTAGACACAAAATTATGTGATCTGAAGGCCACTGCCCAAAAATCAAAATCTACCTCGAGAAAATGTAAGATCCGGAAAAGGGTCATAAATAAAACCTAGTTTACCAATGAAAGGTTTCTTTTGGAATAGCAGAGGTTTATTGGACCTAGCTAAATTCCGATATATTTCGGAGGCAGTAAAGGACCATAGTCTAGATTTCATTGCTATCATGAAAACAGGGAAACAAGACATGTCAAAGACGAATTTGGCATGACTCTCAGGAGGTGCGGATTTCATTTGGCATTGTCTTCCATCTCGTGGTAGATCTGGTGGAATCCTTCTTGTAGTCAATACAGAAATGCTACACCTTTCCTTTATTGGAGTTCTATATTAAATTCCATTTATGCAACAAGGCAGATAATTTCAAATGGATCCTTATGGCGGTCTATGGTCTAGTCCAGGATGATTTTAAATCAGCCTTTTTAGCTGAACTAGTTAGAGCATGCCAACAAAATCCTTTGCCCACATTAATTGGTGGAGATTTTAATATTTTGAGATCTAGCAAAGATAAAAATAATGACAGATACGTTGATCGTTGGCCTTTCCTATTCAATGTTGTTATTGATAGTTTTGAATTTTGGGAAATTGATTTAATGGGACGACAATTTACTTGGGCCAATTCACTACCTAAACCCACATATGAGAGATTGAATAGGGCTCTTATGTCAACTGAATGGGAGTTTAAGTATCCTTTAGTCTCGCTACATGCCTTTGATAGGGGGGTGTCGGACCACACACCCCTACTCTTAGATGCGGGAACACCGGCTTTTAAGGGGAATGGAAAACAGTTCAAACTTGGACTAAGTTGGTTCACCCATGAGGATTTCAATGATCGAGTTATTGAAATTTGGAATAGGCCGGTGAAAGGTAGGAATTTAGTCCAACGTTGGAACAATAAGTGTAGTGCCTTACGGAGACACTTACGTAGATGGGCTTCCCATATTAGTGGAGTTTATAAGCAAAGAAAGGTCAAACTTCAATCAATAATTAATGACCTAGACATTGCTGCAGAGGTCAAGGATTTGACTGAACCTAAACAAGAAAATCTTGCTCAATCTCGGGACCAACTACCAAATTACTTAGAGAAGAGGAAATCAAGTACTATAAGAGGGCAAAGGTAAAAGATGTCCTTTTGGGAGATAACAACACTAGATACTTCCAAATGGTCGCCAATGGTAAACATCGGAAAAAAGAATTTTTTCCCTTGATCATGAAAATGGCATTGTTGAGGGTCAGGCAAACCTAAAAGCCTATATCACTGGGTTTTATAAGGAACTTTTTGGAGAACCTAAGGTTAGTTCCTTTACTCTGGAGGAGGATAGGATCTTTAATATTCCTCAGGTTACACAGACTGAGAATGAAGTTCTAACCGGCCCCTTTACCGAGCAAGAAGTGCAAGAAGCGATTTTTGATATAGAACATAATAAAGCACCTGGTCCAGATGGTTTTCCAGCTGAATTTAATCAGAAATTCTAGAATACCATCAAAGAGGATCTAATGCAAATGTTCCATAACTTATATGCAGGGGATTTACCGCTTTTTAGTTTAAACTCTGGGGTAATTATCCTTATCCCATAAGTCCAAGAAGCGAACGTGATCCAACAATATCGGTCGATCTGCCTGCTTAATATGAGCTTCAAAATTTTTACAAAAGTTGTAACCAATAGGCTAAATTCAGTGGCAGAACATGTTATTAGTCCAACTCAAACAACGTTTATGCGAGGATGAAACATTCTGGAGGGTCTTGTCATCTTGCATGAGGCTGTTCATGAGTTGCATCGAAAGAAACAGAGTGGGGTAATCCTCAAGATAGATTTTGAAAATGCGTATGATAAAGTTAAATGGCCCTTTCTCTTTCAAGCACCACGAATGAAAAAGGGTTTTCGCCCAAGTGGATAAATTGGGTTAAAACTTTCATTTCAGGTGAGAGTGTAGCAATTAATGTTAATGACAATGTCGGGCATTTCTTTCAAACTAGGAAAGGCCTTCGACAGGGCGATCCTTTATCCCCATTACTTTTTAACATTGTAGCAGATATGCTAGTTATTCTTATGAATATGGCCAAAGTGGACGGACAGATTAGTGGAGTAGTGCCTCATCTCATCGATGGTGGATTATCTATTCTACAATACGCTGACGATACAATTCTTTTTATGGATCATGACCTTGAGAAAGCCCGAAACATGAAGCTGCTGCTTTGTGCTTTTGAGCAAGTATCGGGTTTAAAAATCAATTTTCATAAGAGTGAATTGTTCTATTTTGGAAATGCCCAAGACCACCTTGATCAATACGTCGAACTGTTTGGCTGTAAGTCTGGTGATTTTCCAATTCGATATTTGGGAATTCCTATACATTTTAGGAAGCTTAGGAATGCTGAGTGGAGGAAGGTTGAGCAACGTTTTGAGAGGCGACTTGGTAGTTGGAAAGGGAAACATCTTTCAATTGGGGACGCTTAATATTGATAAATTCAGTGCTTAGCAGCCTACCAATGTATATGATGTCCTTCTTTGCCCTGCCAAAAGGAGTCCAAAAGAAATTGGATTATTTCCTGTCTAGATTTTACTAGCAAGGTGATGAGCAAAAAAAGAAATATCGTTTAGCTAAATGGAGCATATTATGTCAGCCCAAAGACCACGGAGGTCTTGGAATTCATGATCTGCATATTAAAATATTGCTCTACTTAGTAAATGGTTGTTCAAGTTACTTACCACAGAGGGGACTTGGCAACAATTACTCCACAATAAATATTTAGGCTCAAAACCATTAATACAAGTGGAATGAAAAAATGGGGACTCACATTTTTGGTCTAGTCTTATGAAGGTGAAGCGAGACTTTTTCCGCTTTGGATCCTTCATGGTAAAGGACGGAACACAAGTATGTTTTTGGGAAGACAAATGGCTAGGGAATTCATCTTTACAGGAACAGTACCCGTGTCTTTACAACATTGCCAGACCTAAACACGTTACCATTGCGGATGTTCTTTCTGGTCCATCACCAAACCTACTTGGCAAAGAGACCTCATTGGTCCCAAATTAGTAGCGTGGAACAATTTGTTGCCCTGTATTGCTAATATAGAGTTGGCCCATGAACAAGATGAGTTTCACTAGAATTTATATCCAAATGGAAAATTCTCGGTGAAGTCACACTATCAAGCGTTATTACATATTGACATCCCAAACATTAACAAACTCATTTGGAAAGTGAAAGCCCCTCTGAAAATAAAAATCTTCGTGTGGTACCTACGACGAGGAGTTATATTGACAAAGGATAACCTAGTAAAGCACAATTGGCAAGGTAGTAAAACTTGTTGCTTTTGTCACAAAGAAGAGACAATTAAGCACTTGTTCTTTGACTGCCGGTTTGCTTGTTTAATTTGGTCTTTTATTCATGTTGCGATAGGTCTTTTTAAAACCCCACAATATAGGGCATATGTTCAATGGCTGGCTAAGAGGTGTCAACAAAGATGTCAAGCTTTTACTCCTACTAGGAGCTGTGACTTGTTGGTCTATTTGGCTCAGCAGGAATGATAGTCTTTGAAAAGAAAAAATCGGTTTCTCCTGTGCAGGTTATCTATTTGGTTACCCACTGGCTACGTACTTGGGCTATTCTGCAGAAGTCGGATTTGCAGGATATAGTTGTAGTGGTACAGTTGACGCAAGTGGTCATTGATTTTTTTTCTCCCAGACACATGGGTAGCGGTCTAGTTTACGAATTTATAGTCACTAGATTGTGCCAGATTTCTTCTTTCTTTGGTTGTGTGCCTCATGTTAGGCAGAGGCAGGAAGTTGCTCTCCTTGACTTTGTATCAACTCGATGTATTGCTTATGAGGTTTTAATAAAAGCTTCATTTATAAAAAAAAATACTTATTGGGACCTAGACTGTCGTCTTCTCAAGAAGAATCCTGCTCGTTTCCTCGCGCAGGGCCAGTAATTAGCGAACGATCATCCAACTCAAAAGCAGCCAACAATTTCCAGACATGTAATAGTTTCCTTTTTGGAAGAAAAAGCCCACCTCTTTTCCTTTTGGGAAACATCCCTGGCGCACCGCTCACCCCCCTCCCGCCAGTCTGACTACCTTTATGGGTGTATGACGTCAGCGCTGACATGACCTAGAAAAAAGCAAAATATTTATTTCTAAATGTTATAACTTTTAAACGGTGTATCCATTTTAAATTCCGTATGCGCCGGTGTGTTCTACGCGATGAGACGAACAAAACTAGACCCCACTGGCATATTTTTCAAAAAAAATTTAGTAATAATTTATTTATATTAACTTATAACATATAACTTAGAACATGTAACTTATAACGTATAACTTATAATATATAACTTATGCGAAAAAATTTGAAACACAAGAGTTACGAAACATAACTCATATATAAAAAGTTATTAAACACAAAGGAATGAACTGACTTATAACTTATGACAAAACTTGCAAACACAAAAATTATTAACACGCAAATGAACGGATTAACTTATAACATACCAAAACTTAGAAACACAAAAGTTATGAAATGCAACTTATATACAAAAGTTATGAAACACAACTTGTGAACATAAGTTACTCCATACAACTTGTGTATCTAAGTTAATGAATACAACTTTTGTGCATAAGTTCTAAGTTATAAATTATATGTTATAACTTAATACATATAAATTGCTAGTAGAAAAAATTATTCGAAATATATGCAACTGGGGGTCTAGTTTTGTTCGTCTCATCGCGTAAAACACACCGGTACAGACGGAATTAAAATTGGATACACTGTTTAGAAGTTATAGCAATTTAAAATAAATATAATGCATTTTTAGGGTGACATCAGCAACATGGAAAAGCATGCAGGGAAGGGAAAGCATGCGGTCACCATGTGCGGGGGCTAGTCGAATCGTTCGCTGGATTCATTCTGAGTGAGCGCTCACTGAAATGGAATTGGGTTCCTCGCATGGGTGTTCCGGGCTAGCTCTTATCTTCTGGCCTCTGGGCTCTATTTACTGGGTTTCATCGCCTATTTTTGGCCCATATGATATCACCTTGCTTAACTCCGCCTATGGTGGGGCGCCTTTGGTGTCCCAGCATAGCAGGTCCCAAGCCCTGGTAAAGGAGGAGGGTTGTGTTAGGCGTGGCGAGCCAATGTAAAAACTTAGCCACTTAAATGGAGATGAAACCCGAAAGAAAATCGTTGGGGCGTAACCCTCTTAGCGACGCGCCATATCGGAACCCGGGTATGGTGTTAAATGGGCAAGGGCCGGGTCGCCACCCCCGTGATGCGCCGTGTCGTGATCTGGGCATGGTGTCAAGTAACCAAGGATCGGGTCGTCACTTCCTTAGTGGCGCGCTACATCGGCGCCCGGGTGTAGTGAAAAATGAGCAAGGGTCTTCGCATCAGAGTCGACGGGTGCGAAGGGTAAGGAAGCTAGTCGAACCAACTAGGATCCATTTAGGTAGTTGGAATGTAGGGTCACTTACAGGTAAGTTAAGAGAATTAGTTGATACCACGACTAGGAGGTGTGTAAATATATTATGCGTTCAAGAGACTAAATGGAAGGGTCAGAAGGTGAAGGAGGTGGACAATACAGGTTTCAAGCTTTGGTATACAGGGACAGTCGCGAATAGAAATGGAGTAGGAGTTTTGATTGATAAGAGCCTCAAGAATAGTGTGGTGGGAGTGAGAAGGCAAGGAGATAGGATTATCTTAGTCAAGCTTGTCGTTGGTGATATGGTCTTGAACGTAATTAGTGCGTATGCCCCCCAAGTAGGCCTCGACGAGAGTGCTAAGAGACAGTTCTGGGAAGACTTAGATGGCTTGGTTAGAGCTATACCTAGTAGTGAGAAGCTTTTTATAGGAGGTGATCTTAATGGGCATGTAGGTACTACAAGCGCAGGTTTCGAGGCAGTTCATGGAGGTTTTGGGTATGGTAGTAGGAATCAGGAGGGGGAGGAAGCTCTAGACTTCACGGTAGCTTTTGACCTGATGATAGCCAACACTTTCTTTAGAAAGAGAGAATCTCATCTAGTGACCTTCAGTAGCGGACAACACTGTAGTCAGATTGACTTTGTCCTCGCAAGAAGAAAGGACAAACGAGCATGCTTTGATTGCAAGGTGATACCAGGGGAGTGTGTTGTTTCTCAACATAAGCTTTTGGTGGCAGATTTTCGTTTTCAGATGCGTGCCCGTAGGGATAAACAAGCTAAGATTGAAAGAACAAAGTGGTGGAAACTGAAAGGGGAGACGTCAGAGGTATTTAGGGAAAGGGTTATCAAAGGGGGCTCTTGGAAGGAAGAAGACGACATAAACAATATGTGGGACAAGATGGCAACCAACATTCGGAAGGTAGCCTCAGAGGTGTGTGGAGTAACCAAAGGAAGGGGACGTGAGGCTAAAGATACTTGGTGGTGGAACGAGGAAGTCCAAAGGACTATTAAGGAGAAGAAAGAATGCTATAGACGCTTGTACCATGACAGGAGTGTGGACAACATAGAGAAGTATAAGGTGGCAAAGAAGACTGCAAAGCGAGCTGTAAGTGTGGCAAAGGGTAGAGCGTACGAGGATCTTTACCAACATTTGAGTACGAAGGAAGGAGAGAAGGACATTTATAGGATGGCTAGGGTTCGTGAGAGAAAGACACGGGACTTCAACCAAGTTAAGTGCATTAAGGATGAAAGGAAGCATCTCTTGGTAAAGGAGGATGAGATCCGACATCGATGGCAAGAGTATTTTGACAAATTGTTCAATGGTGAGAATATGGACACAACCTTTCAGTTGGATGACTCTTTTGATGACACCAATAGGCGCTTTGTGCGGAGAATCCAAGAATCTGAGGTCAGAGAGGCGTTGAAAAGGATGAAAGGAGGTAAGGCGATGGGACCGGATGGTATCCCAATCGAGGTGTGGAGATGCCTCGGGGACATAGCTGTAGTATGGTTAACCAAGCTGTTCAACCATATTTTTCGATCGAACAAGATGCCTGATGAGTGGAGGAGAAGTATATTGGTACCGATCTACAAGAATAAAGGGGATATTCAAAGTTGTACAAATTACCGAGGAATTAAGTTGATGAGCCATACTATGAAGCTATGGGAGAGAGTTATCGAGCATCGCTTGAGAGCAATAACGCGGGTCTCTATGAACCAATTTGGTTTCATGCCCGGAAGGTCAACCATGGAAGCCATTTTCTTAATAAGACAAGTTATGCAGCGGTATAGGGAGAAGAAGAAGGACCTACACATGGTTTTTATTGACTTGGAGAAGGCTTATGATAAAATACCAAGGAATGTTATGTGATGGGCGTTGGATAAACATAAAGTCCCAACGAAGTACGTCGGGCTCATTAAGGACATGTACAGCAATGTTGTGACTAGAGTTCGAACAAGTGATGGAGACACGGATGACTTCCCGATTAGGATAGGACTACATCAAGGGTCAGCTTCGAGCCCTTATTTGTTTGCTTTAGTGATGGATGAGGTCACAAGGGACATACAAGGGGATTAGACCTGCTATGTTGTATGGTGCAGAATGTGACAAAAGGGTTTGGTGTCCTATGTGACAAAAGGGTACCACAGAAGCTAAAAGGCAAGTTTTATAGGACGGCGATTAGACCTGCTATGTTGTATGGTGCAGAATGTTGGCCTACGAAAAGACGACATATTCAACAGCTAAAAGGCGGCAAGCGTCTGGTGTCCTATGTGACAAAAGGGTACCACAGAAGCTAAAAGGCAAGTTTTATAGGACGGCGATTAGACCTGCTATGTTGTATGGTGCAGAATGTTGGCCTACGAAAAGACGACATATTCAACAGCTAAGTGTCGCAGAAATGCGTATGTTGCGTTGGATTTGCGGTCATACAAGAAGGGATCGAGTTCGGAACGATGATATACGTGAGAGATTAGGGGTAGCGCCAATTGAAGAAAAGCTTGTCCAACACCGGTTGAGATGGTTTGGACATGTGCAACGGAGACCTCCAGATGCACCGGTGCGTAGGGGAATCCTAAGTCAGGATAGTAACGTGAAGAGAGGCAGAGGAAGACCGAAGTTGACTTGGGTAGAGGCAATAAAAGGAGACTTGAAAGGATGGAATATACCCAAAGACTTAGCCTTAGATAGGAGTGCTTGGAAGACAGCTATTCGCGTGCCTGAACCTTGATTGCTTCTGTTGGGTTTCAACTCTAGCCTACCCCAACTTGTTTGGGACTTAAAGGCTTTGTTGTTGTTGTTGTTGTTGTATGATATCACCTTGCTTGTTGATATATATGCTTTTGTCATCAGAATACACCTCCTGGCTGGCATTCACGATCTATCTCCTTCCCGGCTGGAGTTTTAGTTCTCAAAATTTGTCACGGACTTTTTTTTGGAAATTATAGTTTGAAAATTCAATCTTATTAGTTGCAGGCACCGAAATTCTGGCACACATTGAATTCAATTTCATTAGTTGTAGGAAAGCAAAAGTCATCCTTAACCAGCCATGTTAGTGGTAGACATGAAGCAAAAGTCATCATTTGAGCTACCTAACCAGCCATGGAAGAATTTCGTAGGAACCGTTCAAGAATCAGTTCAATTTCACACGAGAAACGCAAGAATAGAAAAATTTCCTACATTCCAAATAGGCCCTGAGGTTTTTTTGCCACATCCCAATAATTAGACTTTCCTACGCAGAACAAAAATTTACCAAACTTCTACAAACAAATAACTAATATGGTTGTATATGAATTATGTTTGTTTTCATAATCATTATTCAGACACATATTAATTAAGCTAATATGGTTGTATATGAATTATATTTGTATATTATATCATAGGTTATACGAAAAAGATACTTATATGTTACATTTCTACTGTAAGAGAGCGACTTGAAGAGCATATTATAAATTGCAAAGTAAAAACATATAATGTAGATCTATAGAATCAATCTCCATCTCCCACAATATGAATTTTAGATAGACTTATATGTTAACTTTGGAAAGCAGTGGAGTCAAATTCCAAGCAAAAAGCTTAATTTACTAAGTAGACACCAGAAACTCGAATGTATTGTAACAAAATGCATATCAACCAGCTAACATTGGTTTTGTAGAAGGGCACACCAGCAAATCTGGACCGTTTCAGTTCACATTGCACAAAGAAATGGTGCCCGTGCGACCATAGTACATGGTTCAAAACAACTGAAATAGTCCAACACAGGCATACAAAGTCTACCAATTTCTTGTAATACAGTGAAGCAGCCAACAAAGGAGATACAAAGGAGACAAGAGTAGCAGCAACATTCAGTATTCATCATTTCAACATCAAACCCTTAACCAATTCGTTCATCACAAGAGTTTTTGGCTGTCTTTAGCCATAGTTCAGGCGGAACATGTCATTCTGCACGAAGAAGGACCCACCCGCCGGCAGCAAATGGAATGCCTACAGAGACAGAATATCACATCAATGAAATGCAGAATACCTGTGCTGGTGGAGGAACATAAAGAACCAACATAAGGCAAGATGTGCACTCTGCGTAAAAAGAATGCACTAGAAGCAATTTACAGTTCTACAAACCATGAATTGGATAAGCAGGGGTTGCTATCGGAATATAATCATACTTTACACAAACTATACAAGCCTTTGACCAACAATTTCTTTGCCAATACATGATTTTTGTAATACAGAATTGATGTTACTAGATTCATACTGAAAATTATGCATGACTTTATGGGTATCATTTTGTATCACATAAATAAAATACTAATATAGAGTAATTGACGGTCAAACAATTGTCCTAACGAAATGAAAATTATAATTTCAAACAGGAGCAAAAGCTAATCCAGTGTTTAAAACCACAAGCTGCACACCAGAACCTTACTACCATTGATAAGGTTAGTCATGCAGGAAGTAAGGCAAGTTGATAGTTCTGTCTATGGCTTCCAACATAGGAGTTTATGATCAAAAGATACAGAAGTACTATCAAACCAAAGCTTTATATACTTTGATTTAAGATAAACTGTACATTTGCAGCCAGAGAATATACAAAAGGCATCATGCACATGTTATACAAGCAAACATTAATAAACTAACGTCCATTAAGAGATACAACTAAGTGTCATTAGCCTTCTAAGTACTCCAAAGTTTGAAACATAATTTGCTATGGAGAAAAATATACAAAATAATGTAGAAGGCAGGCAAATATTAAAATTTCTAAAATGTACATGGGCCAATGTTTAAAAGTTTCACACTGGAAATGAAGTTTATTTGTTGCCACAGAGGCAATGAATTCATATCTAACTGCTTCAGGAGATAATGGCAGAACACAGGGTCCACAAATGTTTAAGGAAGACCTCCTGACCGCAGATACAAACACTACTACTTCAAATTCACTCCATGCTAAAAGGATTTCTGGAGTGGGAGTTCAAGACTTCAAGAAAAAAAAAACCGACAAAAACAAATTTGATCAACCAGAGTGTATGAATCATTAAAAAAAAATGATGCAGCAGAACACGATGCATGTCTATCTCGAGTACTCAGCAGCACTGCAAAAAATATTGCAAGAACCAGTGACTTTGCCATGGAACTTAAAGCCACAGAGACGAACAGAAATCCCGCACTTGATCGAAACGTCTGTATAACAGACTAGCTGACATTCAACAGAAATTTCAATGATAGTGTGCCCAATAAAAAGTGTGTACGTTTGAAACAACCTAACGCAACAACTAAGGACAAGCATAATAAGTCATAAATTGTGCACCGGCACAGTCAATTACAACAGCACCAACAATTTCTTGAAGGGTCGGAAGGCCAACAGAATGCATAGACAAGACACCAGCCTATCCGATCAATCGAAACAGAACTGAAAAATGGATGGATCCAGGACTAGCATAAACAATTACATATAGATCTAAACGAAACAAGCTGCCTAGTAGAAAAACAAATGCTCTGAACAGTTAACAAACTCCGCCACAAGGATCATGGACCAGACATTTATACTAAGCAGATAATCATGAGACCAATCGAACCATCACAACAGTAAGCACAGATGATTGGCACCATTCAATCAAACAACAAACAAACCAAGGGCCTTCTACGGACTACCACGAGATCAGGGCCAAACCAACCTAGGAATCACAGGAGTGACAACGGATCAGATCAGGTGACAAGTAATCGCGGACCAGACACAATAAAATAAGCCTTAATAAGGCGGATCGAGGCCAAGCGGGGGTGCATACCTGGGAGAACTTGATGGGGTGCTCCTCGGGGCCGGTGCGGATGGAGCCGGAGACGAAGACGAGCATGCCTCCCTGGGGCCCCGACGGCTGGCAGTCGACGGTGACGATGTTGTGCTCGCAGGCCTGGAAGGGGAGAGATCCGAGCTTGCCGGCAATGGCGTTGGGGCCCTGGAACTTCTCGCCCTCGAAGGTGAGCATGGAGGTCTCCTGGTACAGCCCCACCAGCGCCGGGCGGTTGGTGTCGAACGTCCGGTAGTAGTGATCCACGAAGGCCTTCGCCACAGCGTCCGGGTCCATCGCCATCACCTCGCCGCCGCCGCCGATGCCGCCTGTCCGCACGCTCCTAGGGTTTCGAGGAGGGACGCTCGGGGGGAGAGAGGCGTCGCGGTACGAGGATTGACGAAGGATAGCTGGTAGCTGGATGGAGAGGAGCGCAGGGGAATTAGGCCCTGGGTGGTGGGGCCGCGGGTAGGGTTGGCGTGGAAAGAACGCGACAGTATCTGGATTGGGCGGTTGGGCTAGGCTACAAATGGGGGCCCAGCATCTCTCATGCGATGGGCAGGAACTGCTTTCATGGGTTGGGCTTTAACGGCCCGGCGTCTTCTGATCTTCCATTGAAATGAGACGGGAGGAGACGACGAGCAAAACAACCCCTTAGACAGTCTACGACAGCCGCGACCCAAAATACAAGATATATTCGTCTTTGGGTAATGCTATAGACAAAAAGTTTAATTTTTATTTTTGGTCTTCTACAACAACAAGACTCAAAAGACAACCCTTTCTGTAAATATGTTGATACCAACCGATGCTCTCCCTCTGATGGATCGCAGGTTATACGAATGAGTGATGGCTGGACGAGGTTTGAAGATGGAGGAACGGCGACGGGGCGCCGTGATCTCACGCGAGGAAGAAGACAGCGGCGGCTAGGGCAACTCCCGGCTCCCTAAGGAAGCCGAGTAATATGATTACTCTTTGCGTAAAGTCCAATTATGCCTACTTACAAGTATTTATACTTCCATGAATAAAATTAAGAATTAAAACTAAATATACTAATGGGCTCTTAGCCACTAATGGGCTTTCGCCTGGAGTACTGTAGCCCGGTCATAACATCTCTTCCCTCCCCGACAAACAGCTCGTCCTTGAGCTGGACATCGGGATAAAGAGTCTTGAAGTGATCGAGCGGTTCCCATGTCGCATCGTCGTCGGGAAGTCCGTGCCATTTGACCAGCAGCTTCCAATCGCCACGGTGGAGCTGAGCACGCAGAACATGTTCCGGAGCAGGCAGCAGGCGCCCATCCTGAACAGGCGGCATGGCCGGCGTCGCCGTGGGAAGATCACCCCGCCATTGCTTGAGCAAGCCAACATGAAAAACATCATGGGGACGTGCACCTTCTGGTAGCTACAGTCGGTAGGCCACCTGGCCTATCCGTTCTAGGATCTGGAAAGGGCCAGCGTATCGCGGTCGCAGCTTGCCCTTTGTCGGCGTTGCGAGAGTGTGGGTGGGTCGATGGAGCAGACGAAGGAGTACCCAGTCGCCGACATCGAAGTCCATGGCGCGATGATGCTCGTCGTAGCGGCGCTTGGCATGCTGCTGCGCCTGAAGAAGGCGCTCTCGGACCTCCACCAAGAAGGCGTCCTGGTCCCTAAACATGTTGTCCGCGGCCTCCGTGTCAGCGACCCCCTCTCTATGGGAAATGAGGGGCGGCGGAGGCCTGCCATAGACCACCTCAAACGGCGTTGCTCAGAGCGCCGTGTGGAACGACGTGTTGTAGCAGTACTCCACCCACGGAAGCCAATCCACCCATGAGCGCGGGCGGTCGCCGGTCACACAACGAAGGTACATTGCGATCACCTTGTTGACGACCTCAGATTAGCCGTCGGTCTGAGGGTGAAACGCCGTACTCAAACGTAGCTTCACACCTGCAAGCTTAAAGAGGTCACGCGCACAGGTTGCTGGTGAAGACCGGGTCGCGATCGCTGACGATGGAGTGGGGAAAGCCGTGGAGCCGCACAATCCCTTCGAAGAAAGCACGGGCGGCCGAGGCGGCGATGTAGGGGTGGTTGAGGGCGATGAAGTGAGCATATTTGGAGAACCGATCCACCACCGTCAAGATCACCGACTTGCCATGCACCTTGAGAAGGCCCTCGATGAAGTCCATGGAGATGTCAGCCCACACCTGGGACGGCACATCTAGGGGTTGGAGGAGCCCAGCCGGCTATGTGGTCGGCGTCTTGTTGCGTTGGCACATGTCGTAGGAGCGAACAAAGTCCTGCACAAGCTTGCGGTCGCCGGGGGTGTAGAAATCGCCACGTAGTTGCACAAGGGTCTTCTGAACCCCCCATGCCCGACGGTGTGGGCCAGAGCCACCACTTGGTGGCGCAGGTCCCCCAGATCTAGAACGTAGATGCGCTTGCCATGGAGGAGGAAACCATCCACGGGCCCCCATGGTGCCTCCAGGTTGGTGTCGTCCTGCTGCTATAGGAGGCAGTGCGCCATAGGGTCGTCGGTGGTGGCCTTCCTGATGTCATCGAAGAGGGTGAAGGATGGTCCTGACAAGGTGCACACCGCTGCAGTGTCCTTGTCGCGGTGGGACAGCGCGTCGGCCGCCAAATTGAGCCGGCCCGGACGATACTCCACTGTAAAGTTGAACCCGAACAACTTGCTAATCCACTGGTGTTGTGGAACCATGGAAAGCCGTTGGTCTAGGAGGAACTTCAGGCTGTAGTGGTTGGTGCAGACGAGGAAGCGACGCCCCCACAAGTACGGCCTCTAATGCCGCACCGCTTGCACCAAGCTAATTAGCTCTTGCTCATAGGCCGCTAGTTTGACGTGGCGTGCAGCGAATGGCCGGCTGAAGAAGGCTAGGGAGGCCGACCCTTGGTGTAGGACGGCGTCGAAGCCCGCGCTCGACGTGTCGCAGTCGACCAGGAACTGGCGCGTGAAGTCCGGCATCTACAAAACCAGGGCTGAAGAGAGAGCCAGCTTGAGGGCGGCAAAGGCCTTAGCCGCCTCCGCTGTCCAAACGAATGCCTCCTTGCATAGGAGATGCGTGAGTGGCGCCGCAATGGAGCCAAAGTCACGGATGAACTTCTGATAGTAGCCGGCGAGCCCAAGGAAGCCACGCACACCCCGTGGGGAGCGGGGCATCGGCCAAGAGGCGATCGCGGCCACCTTGTCGCTATCCATAATGACACTATCAGCGAAGATGACGTGGCCGAGGTAGGCGATGGATAGGGCCCCGAAGGAGCACTTCGACCTCTTGAGGTAGAGGCCATGAGCTCACAAGGCAGTGAAGACGAGGCTCACGTGCTGGAGATGCTCGGACCATGACGTGCTGTAGATCAGAATGTCATCGAAGAAAACTAGCATGAACCTATGGAGGAAGGGTCGGAGGACATCGTTCATTAGTGCCTGGAAAGTAGTCGGGGCATTGGACAACCCAAATGGCATCACCAGGAACTCGAAGTGGTCGTGGTGGGTGCGGAAGGCGGTCTTCTCGACGTCCGCTGGGTGCATGCGCACCTGATGGTAGCCCGACCAGAGGTCGAGCTTGGTGAAGTAGCGAGCCCCGTGAAGCTCATCGAGGAGCTCATCAACCACCGAGATGGGAAATTTGTCCTTGGACGTTTTGTCATTGAGCGCTCGATAGTCAATGCAGAAGCGCCAAGACCCATCCGCCTTCTTGACAAGCAGCACCGGCATGGAGAACGGGGAGGTACTCGGCCGGATGATGCCATGCTCCAACATGGTGGCACACTGCCTAATGGAGACGGGGATCCCGATCTTCTGTTAGATGATGATAACTATCGTTGTGGCGGAGAATGACACACCGATCCGGCTTCAGATCGAAAGATCGAACCCTACAATCTTAGCACCACAGCTCCTCTGGTTATCAACCAAGTTACAGACCAGGTTGACCTCGCCAAGAAGGCTAATCCCTGCCTATGCAACGAAGAACACAAGCAAGAATAAGAAAAAACGCAACCAAATTGCAGATGAAAGATTAATCTCACGAGTTGGGGTCTCACAAACCGAAGAACGGCGAAACTGTTTCTTGACAGAATAATCTAAGTAAAACCCAAAACCTAATGACGGCAGTGGCATATAATTATAAAGGTCTTAGGGTCATCGCCTACCCTGGACGCACCCCCTAATGGGCCCAAACACGATACACGGTCCAATGGACCAAAAGTAGGTGTCGCAGCACCCTGGCAGATTCTGGACGCTAACTTGTTTCGACTATTCCTATTGATTCCGAAGAGTTTTTGACATGAAACCACATGAATTGGCTTCCTTATCAAATTAGCTTTCCATCCATATGTGGATCATTGAAAATGGAGTTCGGATGTGTCCTGAGCGTCTGTTTTACTATATGCTGGTCCTAGAACCCGAGATGGACTCGAACTCAAGTTGGACTGGGCCTCTGGCTTGGCTTGGACATCCTTGCTGGCCTCCTAAGGTGGTGGCCAAGGAGGAGGACATCCAAGGCCATCTCTTAGGTGTTCTCCATCTTCTTGGGGCGTGCTTCAACTTGGGCCTGGGTCCCAAAGATGTCTAACAAGCCCATAACGACAGTGTAGCTGCCGCTAAAAATAGCGACAGAATATATTGGTGATTTAGAAGCCTTGCTGACATGATATTGAGATGGGACTAGATCTATTTGAAAGCTTATCAAACAAGCTTTCCATCAAGTGCTCATTGACGTCGATCGCACTCCGGATGGATGAGTTATGGCCTTCCCAATGAGGCACTGTCGGACTGCCGACGAACCAAAAGTTCAACTTTGATGAACTTCCATTATGAAACATATTTGAACCTACAATCAAATAGTGACATGTACATGTGGAACCAAATGAATTATAACCAAAGCCACTATGCAAATATAGGAACGAGCGCACCTTATAATCATTGTTCATATCCGAAGATGCCATGTCCTCATCATCCTCCCCTTCTTGACAACAAACCGTCCTCGGTTTGGGATTAGCTGAAGAAAACGTTGTTAGTAGTAGCCAACATTGCTCTGCTTCTTGAAATTTAACATGTTTCTTTATAACAAAACTAGGGAAACTCGACATGATAAGATTATAGCAATTGGAATCCTTTGGTTGATCATACTTTTGCGCAATATTAGGAGATTTCAGAGTTGAACAAATATAGACACGATGCACCATATACTCCCCTTTACAATTATATTTTCCAATAAAATGATATGTACAAGTAGACAACCATGGCAATTCAACACATTTAAGTTTCTCTTCTAAACTACTAAGAGCATATAAAGTATCAAACTCAATATAACCCAAAGTATTTGAAGAATACAATAATTTCTTTTCTTTTTTTCGGTAGCAATGGGAAGCAAACGTTTATGTTCAACATAAGTAATTGGTTCCAAAACATGGAAAACTGAAGCATCATCAACTAATTCATCTTTATCACAAGGAACATAAAGCAAATTATCACGGGACAAAGATAAATCAAGAGAGAGTTCCACTAACAATTGCTCTATGATAGCATGGTTTGTGGAAAAATTTAGTACATTAAGACAATTTTCACCTTCCATGAGTGTAGCACTATAGGCATTACGTGTGTTCTCAGCAGGAGTAATAGGTGCATTGTGAAGTGATGGTTCTAAATTTGCATATGAGGTTGTGAGCTCCTTATTTTCTTCCATGTCATCTTCTCGCTTATGGATATTCTCCTGCAGAAGGTTAGTCATAGCAAGAGGAATAACAATAGATTCTTCCTCCAAATGGTGCACCTCATCATATGAAATCAAAACAGGAGGTGGATTAACAAAGGTTTCTCGCATAAGAAGTTTCATATCATTCTAAGTTTGAGGTTTATCAGAAGGATCTAAAGACTCCCACCAAGATAAAGCAGAATGTCATAAAACACTAGTTGCATTTTTTACCTTCCTCCTTGGACACATAAAGCGAGTAGCAAATATGTTGTCGATGGCAATTTTCCACTCCATGTACTCATCAGCACCTATACCATCATAAGTCAGTGGATACGAACAACCTATCATTGTTAGAAGACAACAAAAGACAATACAAAAATATTATCCCTATCAAATGACTACGTGGTTGCAGTGGTATCACTTTTGACAGTAAGTGGAAGCGTCTTACCAAGCTCTTACAAAGTTCTTACCAATGCAAGCAGTGGGTGGTACAACCGGTGGCTGGTTCGTGATACCTATAAGGTAGTGGTACCGAGATTGCAAGGACCTTTTTTCTGCACTGATCTGAAGTATATATGTGGAGCTTGGGAGGCATAAAAATAAATAAATAAATATATGTGGCACACAAGTCAGTGATAGATAACAATATTGAATAAATATTCAGAGCACTTATCCTAGTTGCTGGCCTATACGTGTTCCTATCACCAGTTATGATAAACAAGAGAGGAAACAAGGATGAAAGAAAACAAGTATTAAAGGTAGCAACGGATATGAATAAGGCAAAAGGTACTACAAACAATAGAGCTATTGAGTGTTCCTTATGTGCTCCTTTTTTATATCTTCTATTCTCTTTTACTATTTTTTTTCTTTTATTTTTTTGTCCAATCTTTTTTTCTTGCTTTTGCTCTTTTGATATTTTTTTCTCAGCAAGGAGCACATAAGAATAAACCATAAAAAATTTGAGCTCAATTGAATAAAAGATGTGGCCTATAGAAAATTAGGACTGTGCTCTAAAAAGCATACCAAAACTTATGGGCCCAGAAACTCAATTTTCCTAATTGAATTTTGCAAATCTAATTTTTTCAAAACCAGCTATGCTGGGATGAAATAGATCTAAAATTTTCTGGCGTTCTCTGTAGATATAAAATTTTCCCCGTTTCGAGTTCGGATGCAAAAGTTATGACTTGTTTAAGGAAGCTGCTCGGATAAGAGTTTTAGTGGACATAAGATGTAAACCGATGGTGATACGGAATAGTGACGGGTGAAGGGATCAACATAAACTAGAAAAGAACACAATCTAAACCAGCAACAAGACTTTGACCTAGGACACAAACTCAACAAAGCGGACTCTGAAACTAAAATATGCAAAGGCTATGGCGCGGAAGGTTCTAGGACAGAAAAAATGAGCATGGCACTGGACTATGGGATGAATGCGAAACACTCAAACGAGGGAATAAATGTGAACCTGACGGTATACCTTAGCTCTGATTACCACTTAATGGAGACGGAGATTCCGATCTTCCGTCAGGTGATGGTAATTATCATTGTGGTAGAGAATGACACACCGATCCGGCTTCAGATCGAAAGATCAAACCCTGCAATCTTAGCACCACAGCTCCTCTGGTTATCAACCAAGTCACGGACCAGGTTGACCTCTCCAAGAAGGCTAATCCCTGCCTGCGCAATGAAGAACACAAGCAAGAACAAGAAAGAACGCAACTAAATTACAGATGAAAGATTAATCTCACGAGTGGGGTCTCACAAACCGAAGAATGGCGAAACTATTTCTTGACAGAATAATCTAAGAAAAAACCCAAAACCTAATGACGATGGCAGCGTATGATTATAAAGGTCTTAGAGTCGTCGCCTACCCTGGATGCGCCCCCTAATGGGCCCAAACACGATATACGGTCCAACAGACCAAAAGTAGGTGTCGCAGCACCCTGGCAGATTCTGGATGCTGACTTGTTTCGACTATTCCTATTGATTCCGAAGAGTTTTTGATGTGAAACCACTTTGATTGGCTTCCTTATCAAATTAGCTTTCCATCCATATGTGGATCATCGAAAACAGAGTTCGAATGCGTCTTGGGCGTCCGTTTTACTATATGCTGGTCCTAGAGCCCGAGATGGACTCGAACTCAAGTTGGACTGGGCCTCTGGCTTGGCTTGGACGTCCTTGCTAGCCTCCTAAGGTGGTGGCCAAGGAGGAGGATGTCCAAGGCCATCTCTTAGGTGTTCTCTATCTTCTTAGGGCGTGCTCCAACTTAGGTCTGGGTTTCAAGGATGTCTAACAAGCCCATAACGATAGTGTAGCTCCCGCCAGAAATAGCGACAGAATATATTGGTGATTTGGAGGCCTTGCCAACGTGGTATTGAGATGGGACCAGATCTATTTGAAAGATTATCAAACAAGCTTTCCATTAAGTGCTCATTGACCTCGATCGCACTCCGGATGGATGAGTTATGGCCTTCCCAATGAGGCACTATCGGGCTGCCGACGAACCAAAAGTTCAACTTTGATGAACTTCCATTATGAAACACATTTGAACCTACAATCAAATAGTGACATGTACATGTGGAACCAAGTGAATTATAACCAAAGCCACTATGCAAATGTAGGAATGAGCGCACCTTATAATCATTATTCGTATCCGAAGGTGCCATGTCCTCATCACTACCGCTCCAATTCGTCCTTCTGTAGCTGCGGGTATCGGTAAGGGCGCACCGCCACCAGCGCGGTCCTAGGTAGGAGGTGGATGCGGTGGTCGTAGGGCCACGCTAGAGGGAGGCCACGAGGATCGTCGAAGATGGCCCCGTGCTGTAGCAGTAGCTGTTCCAGCAGCGGGTGCTGCGGGTCAGCCGTGACCGCGGCCAGGGGCTATTGATTCATCGGAGTGCTGGGGGGCCAACACATTGCCACGTGACGCATCGGCCGTCCCTCTGGAAGGCCATGGTGAGGCCCTCGAAGTCCTAGAGTAGGGGACCCAAAGTCCCGAGGAAGTCGACGTCAAGGATGAAGTCGAAACAGCCGAGCGTGAGGCCGACGCAGGTGATGGGAAAAGACTCGCCGCCGATGGTGACAGGGACGTCATGAGCGATCCCCTCACATGGCACGCGCTCGCCATTGGCGACGGTGATGTGAAGGTGGGCGCCCCCCACAGAATGAGCCCTAGGCGGCGCATGACGGAACCCTAGAGGAAAGTGTGGGTGGAGCCCGTGTCCAGTAGGGTGAGGAGGCATTCCCCGTTGACCACAACCGCCAGCAGCAAGGTGTGGTAGGTTCTGATCCCTGCAAGCACATACACTGAAACAATAAGGGCATTAACAGTGGCCCCCGGCCCCCTCGGAGGTGTCGACTCCTTAGGCTGGGCAGCCACGTCGGCGTCTGCGGCGTTGAGTCCCTCGTCATCGATGTAGTCTGCGGACTCCAGGTAGAACAAGCGGGGGCACACGTGTCCACGCACATACTGCTCATTGCAGTTATAGCACAATCCTTGGCGACGACGTTTGAGCATCTCAGCCAACGAGAGACGTCGGAACGGCTGAGCAGGCGTCACTATGCCCGAGCCTGCAAATGCCGCTGCTGGAAGGGCGGACATGGTCTCTAGAGTAGCACCCCCCGGGAGCCCATGTTGGAGGTCCCGACCATGAAGGAGGGCGAGCGCCACGCTACGCAGGCACTGCCATGGCCTCAGCGTGACATTCGAAAGCACAGGCCAAGTACATGGCCGTCTAGAGGTCATCGGGGTCTCGCATATCCATATCCACACGAATGTGGTCCAGAAGACCACCCACGAATAGCTCGGCCTTCTGGCGTGTAGATATGTCCTGGGCATGTGCCAGGACCGCCTGGAAGCGACCGACGAACTCCTCCACCGAGGAGTGAAACGGTAGCCGACCCAGTTCCGCCAGGCGGGTGCCGCGGATAGGAGGCCTGAAACGTTGGCGACACAGGTCCTTGAAACAGTCCCATGGAGGCATGCCCTCGTCCTGCTCGAGGGCGTAGTACCACGTCTGGGCTGCTCCGGTGAGGTGGTAGGAGGCCATCCATGTGCGTTGCAACACCGACGTGAGGGCCCCGAAAAAATTGCTCACAATGCGTGAGCCAGTTCAGCGGATCCACGGAGCCGTCATAAGTTGTAAACTCAAGCTTGTGGAATTTTGGGGGCATGCTGCCCTGCGCGGCCGCCGGATCACCACCGTCCAAGGCACTATCGGTGGAGCGCGGGGCGCTAGTGGCCGGTGGTAGCACACTGCTGCCGTGGAAGAGGGTGCCATCCATCCCATCGTAGAGGGTACCCGACGCCATGGGTCCCCCATGGTCCATTAGGGCACCGGTGGAGGACGTCACCTGAATGTGCGGCCGGGACAGGGCCATGGTATACACGGGGCTGGGCTGCTCCAGGGCCCATGCTGGTATCTGGGATGGCGATGGTGGGAATCGGATCATGTGGATCGGTATGTTCGTCGACGGCAGCGGCATAGAGGTGGAAGACGATGGGCTAGCCTCAGTGGTCATCCCGTAGGGGTACGAGATCGGCAACATCTGTTGGGAAGGCGGCAGGGACGGCTGGGTTGGTGCGGCGTAGGTCGACATCGGCGGTTGGAGGTACTGGAGGATGGACTGCATCGTCATCCGCATCTCTGCCATGCCATTGCTGAGATCGACGATGGCTACCGTCGTTTGCTCGGGCGTGAAGATGACCCACGGGGCAGCCGGCGTGCCCATTGGCAGCGACGACGTTGGCACCATCGCCGACGTGGAGGAGGACGCAGGTAGCGGCGCGGTGGTGGTGGGAACCATTGCGGCCAGCAGTGGCACGGTGGTGGATGGTAGGGGGCTCGACATCTCTGATACCAGGTTGATACTGACCGATGCTCTCCCTCTGATGGATCGTAGGTTATATGAATGAGTGATGGCTGGATGAGGTTTAAAGATGGAGGAACGACGACGGGGCACCGTGATCTCGCGCGAGGAAGAAGACAGCGGCGACTAGGGCAACTCCTGGCTCCCTAAGGAAGCCGAGTAATATGATTACTCTTTGCTTAAAGTCCAATTATGCCTGTTTACAAGTATTTATACTTCCATGAATAAAATTGAGAATTAAAACTAAATATACTAATGGGCTTCCGCCTGGAGTACTGTAGCTCGATCATAACATAGGTCTTTAGGAGAGAGGATACTCAGATTTGGGTTATGTATCTCCTGACACCTAAAATGGGACTTCCATATAGATACTTTTATTGGAGACTATAGATATTATGTTGGAGACCCATTTTGGGTTTGGGTTCCGCAATGGGTCTCCTGTTGGAGACAACCTTATACGCCTGGTTTTTTAGATGGACGAGCGTGTCCGAACGCTCACGCTTGCAACCCGTTTTCTACTATGACCACACAACTCCCTCCGCCCCATGCACCATCCTGCTCCGGAGGTGGCATTGCGCCCGATGCACACAACTCTCTCGTCCCACGCCTATCTCGCTCAAATCGAGCTCACACTGCCACAGCGAGATGGAGGAAAGGGAAGAGAGGGGAGGGCGAGGCGCGTCGCGCGAGGAAGGTGCGAGATAGGAGACGAAGCCATGCGGCAGGCCGCTCTCTACCATTCAACGACGCCATTGCAGCATGTGCAACATCCGATCTATTTTTTAAACATACATATGAAGACAAATGAAACATTCGTGTATAGCCAATACGACATGTGCAACATCAGATCAACTTTCGAAACATCCATATGAAATTTTGAAACAAATGTATGAAACACATGAAATAATTAAAAACATAGGCTTGCAACATGTGTATATTGCCATTGCAACATATACAACATCCTAGTTTTACTTTTGCAACATTCAGATTGAACATCTGAAACATAAGTCTCAAAATGCCTGAAACATTTGAAAACATATGTAACATCCAGATCTACTTTTGCAACATCCAGATGAAACACTTGAAACAAAATTATGAAACGTCTGAAACACTTGAAATACAGCGTCGTCGGCGGGCACGACGTCCCTAGTGGGAAACTGCGGTAGCCTGCAAGCTTAGGTCGGGGGGACGTCAACAACCCAACATACACCTAGGGGCAGGCACAAACCTCCCCTTGTTGCCAACGGCGCGAGGTGGATGGGAGCATAGGCACATGCCTCCCCTAGGTAAAGGCGCAGGCGCATGCCTCCTTGCCTCTCCTTCCGCAACAGGCGAGGTGGATGGGAGCACAGTGTGGGATGGGAGTGTAGGAGAGGAGCGTGGAGCAGCGCGGGATGGGAGCGGATGCGGCGCCGCCGCGCTGGAGAAAACCACAGTGAGCGGCCTCGCACTGCCTACGGCGAGGAGCCTCGCGCTGGAGAAGGTAGCAGCGATGTCTTTTTTTGAGAATTGGACTGACGATTGGCGTTGGATAAAGTAAACTGCGGGAGGCAGAGTGCGGGCGCGCGACGTCCAAACGGACGGACACCCGCCCGCGTCATATCGTTATCCATTTTTTAAAGGCACTTTAGCTTAGACTCTGTTTGGATTAAAGAAATTATTTTTTAAAAAATGGGGAAAACAAGATAAAGAAAAAAAATGAGGATAGTGTTTGGAATAAAGGAAAACATCATTCTCTTTCCTCCACAATACTGTACCATGGCCCCGTTCGGCTTACCCTATATTTGGCTTGTTCGGCTTTTTTTCAGTCGGAACAGTGTTTTTTCTCACAACAATTCAGTCAGAACAGTGTTTTTCAGCTAGTTTCAGCCGAAATTCTGCCAACCGAACGGGCCCTCATAGGAAAACATATATTTGAGTGAGTTGCTCTTCTTTTTTCTTTAGTGCAAAACATGTCTGAGTAGTGGAAGTATCGCTATGTTCACTAAAGTGTAACTTATGTGTGCATAAATTTTCTGTTTTTTTTTATTGTTGACAAGAGCCTCTTATGCGTCCCTGCCCACAACAAAAGGTAAAGAAAAAATTACAAGGCATAAATTATATTGGTATTATTATGGATCTTCTGGGAGCCTTTGGCACGTACTCTTTCCTGACGAGTGTTGCCACCCATTATGCACAAACTACATCCATGTCTGGTTGTTAACGACTTGTCGCAAATTGGCGCTGTGAAACCTGTGTGCAAAAGGAAGTTTTAAGCCAACGCCATGGTTAGTTCTTGTACCTCACTACACACACCATGAGGCATTTTATGACTCGATTGGTTCCTACCCTCCCAGGCAGATGGATGCTCCAAGCATCAATCTACATCTTAACAGGCGACTAAAATTAGATGCCTAGGGATGCATAGCGCGGCAGGCAATCTTGCCTCGCGTTGAAGCAAACAAACCTTTCTCCCTCATTTGCGTCTTCAACCACTGAGACGTCAAGAGTTGTGCATGCTGAGACTGCCCAAGTACATGCTCTAGGAAGTCGGAAGTGGGGAGGGGGACATTTGGTGGTTAGTGGGTGTTCAGAGATGAAAGAATGGGAGCATGCACTGTAGGGCGGTAGTGTTCGTGCCAATAGGAATATCGAGCTTAGGAACTTCAAAAGTGATATGATATGCCTCTTGTGATGCTTAGTTTCTTCTCAACGATAATGCTATTACCTTGATCTACATCGCTAGAGAAGCATATTCCACTGAGAAAAATGCTAAGATCTCTTTTGATATGCATGTTTTTCTAATTTTGTTTTTTTCATGTGAAATTATTGTATGATTTCAATAAAATTAATGACCCATAACAATCAAGAGAGCCAAAACTCTGATTATTATAATCTACAATCTTGACTATAATAATTATATGTATAATCTGGTTTATAATTATTCGTCTAAACTGGCGTTAGTTTTTTCGCATAGAAAAATCAAAGCGACTTGTAATTTTGAACCGAGTAAATATAGTAATAAAATTTCCAATGAGCTTTCCACATGCTCTCACTGAGTCACTGTCCCCACTCCTGGTAAGCCCTGGCGGCCAACTGATTTCGCGATATACTATTTAAATAAACACAGCAGAAAACGGCCCACCCCCGTTCGTGCTTGTTTGCTCTAGGTTTTTTGCCACGCCGCCGCCGTCCCTCTGCCCCTTCCACACCACCGATACACCAAGATGACGGCGCAGGCTGCGGAGGAGCTCGCCGCCCAGATCGAGCAGCAGAAGCTCGAGGAGCAGAAGACCGAGGTGAGATTTCGCACAGAGAAGCAGTTGTACTAGAAATAGCTTTCACGAACACAATTCGAACCGATACCAGCGTCGCCCCTAGCGGTAGATCGGGTGGAACAAGGCTCGCCGCTACTACACCCCTTCCTCCTTAGCCTCGCCGCCGCCGGAAGTCTCCCGCGCGGCCTTAGGGACGGCGGCGGCGGGTGCTTTTCTTCACTCGGGTTTGCCCCGAGATCCATCATCCACGGTGGTCACCACGGAGACGGACTGCGACCGTCGTTTCCCAGGTTCAGGGTGCCGGCGACGGCCAGATCCGGTGCCTCCACAGTTGGATCGGGTGGCCCCTTTGGTTGGGAGGTTGGAATAGCGCGGATCCACGCGGGGGCAGGGAACCACCGTCGGCGCGGGCTTAGCTCGGACACGCTGACTCTTAGCCGGCTTCTTGTCTGTGGTATTAGTTTTCATGTAGGTGTGTGTAGTGCCTTTTTGGGGGTGAAGTGAGGTCCGGTGTAGGAACTTGGAGCTGTTTGGCCATGGCGACGCCTCGGCAATGATGACTTGGGTTGGGCTCCGTTGTGTTGGGTTGGTTGTTTCAGACACACTATCATAGTGGGTTTTTGCAAGTTTTTGATTAATTAACCATGCAATTCTGATGTTTTTTTGTTGGGCTCAATTTTTCTCATAAACCAGGTCATTCTTTTCTACCTATAGTGAACTTTAGGAACTCCCTTCCCCTTTCAGAGGTTGCTTCAAAAAGATTTCACACAAAGAAAATCTCAATGTTCATCGTTCTGAATCGGAAGTAGAATCAGTGATGCATAGGCTAGGATACTGTGGTCCAATAGAAACTTGATGTTTTTTCAGCTAGCTGCGGATTCGTTAACCTGAAGTGGCTATACATGGGTGTGGTTGATCATGTAAAGTTTCATCTTTTAGTATTATTATTGTTATTATGGCTGGTGGAAAATTTTTACGTGATCCTTTTAATCTCACTTGCTGTTTTGCTATATGTTTTTGTGATATAATGCTGTACACCAACTATTCTGATCTTGACGCCGGCATACTTATCTGTTGAATGTTGAATGGCATGGACAGGCAGAGGAGGTTGTGGTGGAGGACGATGACGATGATGATGATGACGATGACGACAAGGATGATGATGAATTGGATGGTGAGTTATTATGATATGGTACTGTCTGTTTAGCGCTATTTAGGCATGTCGGAACCTGGGTATGGTGTTAAATGAGCAAGGGCCGTGTCGTCACCCCCGTGACGCGCCGTGTCACGATCTGGACAGGTGTCAAGTGAGCAAGGATCGAGTCGTCGCATCCTTACTTCCTTAGTGGCGCGCCACATCGGTGCCCAGGTGTGGTGTAAAATGAGCAAGGGTCTTCACACCTACTTCGGTTGGTGCGAAGGGTAAGGAAGCTAGTCGAGCCAACTAGGATCCGTTTAGTTAGCTGGAATGGAGGGTTCCTTACAGGTAAATTAAGAGAGTTAGTGGACACAGTGGTTAGGAGACGTGTAAATATTTTATGCGTCCAAGAGACTAAATGGAATGGGCAGAAGGCGAAGGAGGTGGACAATACCGGCTTCAAGCTCTGGTACAAAGGGACAAGTTCAAATAAAAATGGAGGAGTTTTGATTGATAAGACCCTCAAGGATGGTGTGGTGGAGGTGAGAAGGCAAGGGGATAGGATCATCTTAGTTAAACTTGTCATTAGTGATATGGTCTTAAAGTAATTAGTGCGTATGCCCCCCAAGTAGGCCATGATGAGAGTGCTAAGCGGCTTTTCTGGGAAGACTTAGATCGCTTGGTTAGAGCTGTCCCTAATAGCGAGAAGCTCTTTATAGGAGGTGATTTTAATGGCCATGTAGGTACATCAAGTGCAGGTTTTGAGGCGGTTCATGGGGGTTTCGGATATGGTAGTAGAAACCAGGAGGATATGGTAGTAGAAACCAGGAGGGAGAGGAAGTCTTAGACTTCGCCATATCTTTTGATCTGATGATAGCTAACACTTTCTTTCGTAAGAGATGGTCCCATTTAGTGACCTTTAGTAGCGGCCAGTACTCTAGTCAAATCGACTTTGTCCTTACAAGGAGGGATAAATGAACATGCGTGGACTGTAAGGTGATACCTGGAGAATATGTGGTTGCTCAACACAAGCTGGTGGTGGCTGATTTCCGCTTTCTGGTGCAAGCTCGTGGGAACAAATAAGCTAGGGTTGCTAGAACGAAGTGGTGGAAATTAGAAGGGGAGGTATCAAAGGTCTTTAAGGAAAAGGTCATTGAAGAGGGCCCTTGAAATGATGAAGGCGATGCAAACAGCATGTGGGAGAAGATGGCAACATGCGTTCGGAAGGTTGCTTCAGAGGTGCTTGGAGTGACCAAAGGGAGCGGATGCGACTTGAAAGACACTTGGTGGTGGAATGAAGATGAGCAAAAGGCTATTAAGGAGAAGAAGGAATGCTATAAGCGCTTGTATCATGACAGGTGTGCAAACAACATAGAGAAGTACAAGGTGGCAAAGAAGACTGCAAAACGAGCGGTGAGTGCCGCAAAGGGGGGGGGGCCTATGAGGACCTTTACCGACGTTTGAGTACGAAGGAAGGAGAGAAGGACTATTTATAGGATGGTTAGGGTTTGCGATAGGAAGACAAGGGACTTCAACCAAGTCAAGTGCATAAAGGATGAGAGGGAGCAGCTCTTGGTGAAGGAGGATGGGATCAGACATAGATGGCAAGAGTATTTTTATAAATTGTTCAATGGTGAGAACGAGAACACCACCGTTCAGCTGGACGACTCGGGTTGATGACACTAACAGACGCTTTGTGCGGAGGATTCAAGAATCGGAGGTCAGAGAAGTCTTGAAAATGATGAAAGGGGGCAAAGCGATGGGCTCTGATGGTATCCCAATCAAGGTGTGGAGATGTCTCGGGGATATAGCTATAGTATGGTTAACCAAGATGTTCAACAATATCTTTCGATCGAACAAGATGTCTGAGGAGTGAAGAAGAAGCATATTGGTACCAATCTACAAGAACAAGGGAGATATCCAAAGTTGTACTAATTATCGGGGAATTAAGTTGATGAGCCACACTATGAAGTTATGAGAGGGAGTCATCGAGCAGCGCCTACGAGGAACGACGCAGATATCAACAAACCAATTTGGTTTCATGCCCGGAAGGTCAACCACAGAAGCAATCTTCTTAATAAGATAGGTTATGGTGCGGTTTAGAGAGCAGAAGAAGAACCTCCACTTGGTTTTCATTGACTTGGAGAAGGCTTATGATAAGATACCAAGAAATGTTATGTGGTGGTCTTTGGACAAATATAAAGTCCCATCAAAGTACGTGATCCTCATCAAGGACATGTGCAACAATGTTGTTACTAGTGTTCGAACAAATGATAGTAACACAGATTACTTTTCGATTAAAATTGAACTTCATCAAGGGTCAAGCCTTAAGCCCGTATCTCTTTGCCTTGGTAATGGATGAGGTTACCAGGAACATACAAGGGGATATCCCTTGGTGTATGTTGTTCGCTGATGATGTAGTGTTGGTGGACGAAAGCCAGGCGGGAGTAAATAGGAAACTAGAGTTATGGCGGTAGACTCTTGAGTCTAAATGTTTTAGATTGAGCACAACTAAAACCGAATACATGAGATGCCACTTTGGCGGAATTGTACAGGAGGAAGGAGATGTGAGTTTGGAAGGTCAAGTAGTGTCTAAGAAGGATACCTGTCGGTATCTCGGATCGATGCTACAGAAGGATGGAGATATTGATGCGGACGTTAGCCATAGAATTAAAGCAGGGTGGATCAAGTGGCGACAAGCTTCTGGCATTCTCTGTGACAAGAGGGTACCACAAAAGCTAAAAGGCAAGTTCTATAGAACGACGATTAGACCGGCTATGTTGTATGGAGCAGAATATTGGCGTACAAAGATTCGACATGTTCAACAACTGAGTGTTGTAGAAATGCGTATGTTGTGATGGATTTGCGGTCACACAAGAATGGACCGATTTCGGAACGATGATATACGTGATCGTCTAGAGGTAGCACCAATTGAAGAAAAGTTTGTCCAACATCGGTTGAGGTGGTTTGGCCATGTCCAAAGGAGACCTCCAGAGGCACCAGTCCATTGTGGAGTCCTAAGCCAAGCTAATAATATGAGAAGTAGAGGAAGACTGAAATTGACATGGGGGGAGGCAATAAAAAGAGATTTGAAAGCTTAGGATATACCTAGAGATCTATGTTTGAATATGAGTACTTGGAAAGCAGCTATTGAAGTGCCTGAACCGTGACTTGGGGCTCTTGGTGGGTTTCAACTCTAGTCTACCCCAACTTGCTTGGGACTAAAAGGCTATGTTGTTGTTGATGTTGTTGTTGTTGTAGGTTCATGATAAGAATGTAAATCTGTGAAAGTAGTGACAAAAGAAACGTCGTATAATATGTTGAAACTCGTAATGCTTATAATTTGTTGTCATTGGCTTGGTTATGTTTGAAGTGTCACTCTTCAGCCCTCGTGAAATGATTTATCACTAATGGTTTTTGTATTAAGCGCTACTAGAATCAGTTCGGTGCCACATCAGTGGTGCTACTGTAGGTCCATGAGTCTGGATGTTTAATTGTTAAATGCTGTACATGTTAGAGCAAGGGGCATGCATAGTTTTTTTTAGCTTGCCTTGAATACTTGTAGGTAGTTGATTTTGCTGCTATTGTTTTACATATTACATATATGGCTTATACGGCATAGGTGTATAGTTTTATGTACATATCAGGTACATGTCAACCACGTTCTTTAGAAAAAACACATGCCAACTATGCATAGTCACATACTGTTTATAGACAAGTAAACTGCATTGTTTAATTAGGCAGTCTCATTTGTTGATGACCAAGAAGACTGGGCAAACAAATGTTATGCCATGAGTTTTCTTGTTTCCCCTGTATCCCTTCGCAGGGAATTTGCTGACTGTTTGGTTCTCTGGTGTGTGGAACAATTACTATACCTGTGCTCTGATAAGTATTGATCACATTTTCATCTTCAGGACAAGAAGGGGATGCCAGTGGCAAGTCCAAGCAAAGCAGGAGTGAGAAGAAGAGCCGCAAGGCCATGCTGAAGCTTGGCATGAAGCCCATCACTGGTGTCAGCCGCGTCACTGTGAAGAAAAGCAAGAATGTAATTCATCATTCACTCATAGTCAGGTCAGGCAAACTGACATATATTATATATTGTTTGGCTAACAAGCTATTTTTCTAGATGCTTTTTGTCATCTCCAAGCCAGATGTGTTCAAGAGCCCGAATTCAGACACCTACGTCATATTTGGCGAGGCCAAGATCGAGGACCTCAGCTCTCAGCTGCAGACCCAGGCTGCAGAACAGTTCAAGGCTCCTGACTTGAGCCAAATGATCTCGAAGCCTGAGACATCTGGTCTGGGTCAGGAGGACAATGAGGAGGAGGTTGACGAAACTGGCGTTGAGGCCAAGGACATTGAGCTGGTCATGACCCAGGCATCTGTTTCGAGGCCCAAGGCTGTCAAGGCTCTCAAGGCTTCTAATGGGGACATCGTCACTGCCATTATGGAGCTGACTAATTAGTGTTATTTTTGTCAACCCGTTTTTTTTAAAGCCAGATGTATGGTATGCTGTGCAGCTTGAGCATTATCTGTGGACCATATGCTTGCTTAATAATTTTATCATGCTTGCTTCTTCGGTCAAGGACTCAAGGTCATTCAAACATGGTTTCATCTTTGCTGGCTTGCTGCATAGCAACAGTTTATGGCATAGGCTGTTTGTCTATGGCTCTGGTATTCCGGTGATGCCACAGGATTTTTTTTTTCTTTTGGGCATTTTTCTGTACCTCTATTGCTGTTATTACATCATTGGCGAGCTGGGTAAGATTAGACCTAATCAGGGCTGTGTGGTGCCTTTTTTTTTTTTGCCCTGCCCATCCGATGGGCAATGTTGGGTTGGGTTGGGTCAGTCTATTTCTTGGGTCCTGTTATGTTTATATGACCATAACTTGCCGCGTCGCAAGTCTGTCGTTCCATAGTTTTTTAGACGTGTTTGATTCACTGCCGCAACTATGACAAGCCACACTTTTTTAGCATCCTGCCACATATGTCATAGACTCGTTTTCTTATTAAACTTCGCCACAAATGTGGCTTTGTTTTTGCTCACCGTAGGTTGCTGAAAGTTAGGCATGGCAAGTTTGGTCATGAACCAAATAGGCGCTTGGTTTTTGTTTTCTTATGTTGGGCTGGCTCTTTTCAGGTTGGGTTAGGTTATGGGTCATGAATTATGGTCTGACCGGGTTAGGTTATGGGTCGTGAATTATGGTTTGACCGTATTGGCTTGGGTCATTGGGTCTTTTCAGGGGACTGCTCTATAAACTTTGTTCAACAAATGTCACTCAGTAGCTTCACAAAAACCTAGAGCTTCTAGAGCATCTCTTTAGATGCTCTTACAACTTCTTATTTTTAAAGGAGTCTGTGGAGTTACACATGTTTGGCTGAAAAACATGGAATGAAGCAGTTCCAAACAGACAGTTTTAAATAGCGGGCTATTGAAAATAGCGGTAACTTTTTTTCAACAGCTATGAGGCTATAGCGGCGCTATGACAGATAGCGATTTTATAAAGAAAACATGAAAACACCAATAATTGATGAAAAAAACATGGTAAACATGAAATTCGATGAACACAAATATGTTTTTAAGGTTCCACAAGTCTAGGTAACATTACTAACATGACATTACAACATGGTTCATGAAATTTCAGTGTTTAATTATCTAAAATAATAAATTAGTAGCAAATGATAAGTAGAAAATAACAAATTAAATTATCAAAATCTATTAGTGATGGCAAAATCTGAAATAGCGCCGCTATTTGAACGCTGAAGCTATGCAATTAGCGGGGCTATAGCACATAATAGCGGTTAAAGTTGGCATAGCAGCACAAGTAGAAATAGCTTAGCGTTGAGTCTCTCCGGTCGCTATAGCGGCACTGTAGTCCGCTATTTTTTTTTCTATGCAAACAGATCCCAAGTAATGGGTTGTCTATCCTATACACTGGTCAGTTTGGTTTGTGCTTGGTTTTTCTTGTGAATTGGTTGGGATGGATGGTCCATAATTAGGTGTAGATGAGATGGATGGTCTTTTTAGTCACATGTTTACTATAATACATTTTTGTTTTTCAAAATAGATTACTTTTACTATGTACTAGTTATTGGCTCGTGCGTTGCTACGAGCACCTACTAAAACATAAATGAAATAACGTAACATAGAATACAAAAAGAAGAGCAAAAAGGACCAATGACAAGTGTCTTAACTTGAGTTTTAATACATTTTTTTGGCAAATCATTAATTTCATATATCTTGAAAAAGACCTTATGCTATGAACATAAACTGGAGACTTTTTTCTGTTCATTTTTGTTGGGCCATAAATTGGAAATCTCTTGCATTGTGTTGACAGATGCTTGTGTGAATAATAAAAAAATATGACAATAATTGTCATTTCATTGTATAATAGTTTTGCTAAGACAAATGCAGTAAAGGAAGAAATCTTGAAAACAATGGAAACCAACCATGGTCTCTTTCTGGATCTAGCAGTTTTATTAGTTCTAACAAAATGATAACTCTAATTGTGCTAAATCAACCAAATTCTAATAGTCAACAGATGGAGAGGGAATTGAAGCTCAACTTCCTGCTTTGGTATGGCTTGATCTAGGTGCCCTTCGTACTGTTGGTGGAGAAGGAATCCAGTGGAGGAGCTCTTGATCCAGCAAAGCCTAGCATTGTTGTTGGCGAGGGCTTGCTACTTTGTTGCTGCACTACACATTTCGCAGAAAAAAAATGATACAACACACATCTCTGAACATCAATGCAAACCAATATGACTTGACATTGGCAATGCTATCAGCAGGAATGTATGGTAAAGGTTCGATAAGAATTGATATGGACCCTGCCACATATGATTACTTGTTGCTTCATAGGTTTAGTTAGAGGAACCCTAGACGAAAGCAGAAGCTTAGGGCCACGTGCACAAGCTCCATGGACCTTGCGCTTGCGGGTGATGTCAAATAGAAAATTTGTTCTTTCCCTTGGTCATCTAGATGATGATTGCCCTAAGGGTTCATGAACATGGCCTATCCGGTGGGATTGTGGAGTTGTATGCATTTTCTAAGGATGGAAGATCTGGTGCAAAGATGTGCGCAATATTCCTCAAGAGCATATGCCAGATACAGCTATTTGCCTCTTGTGGTAGTAATCTTAGGACAATCGAACGAGTCTTGGTGTTCCATATACCATGCACCAACGTGCGGCATCGCTTTCAATTTTGCAAGAGGATAACACAATTATATCTTGCTGTTATCTAAGAAACTTTGTAACATATGTTAATGCCATTACACACATATTGAATATTTTTTAGGAAATCATTTGACTAGTTTTTTTTTCTTTTTAAAAAATTGCTCGACAAGTGTTGTTCTTGACTTATTGTCCACCGTACCTATCACCTATATGCCTTTTAGCTTTATAAGAAGAGAAATGTGGGTTATGGCACCCGAAGAACTATATAACATAACGGAAATGCTAATATCTAAACACACATTATTTGTGGCTTCCGCCCACACACCCCGCTCGCACGACGCACCCCCACCGCCCGCACACCTTCCCCTCCCTCCCTCCCTTTCTCTCTCTCTCTCTCTCTCTCTCTCTCTCTCTCTCTCTCTCTCCGTCCCTCCCTCTCTCTCCTCTCCGTGCTCACGCCCCACCACCTCCCCCGCGCGCGCCGCCTTCGGATCTGGCAACGACGATGGCGGATCCACCAGATCTGACGGTGGCGGTGCTGGATCCGCGGCAGGTAGGCCTCCTCCTCCTCCTGGATCACTGAACTAGGGTTCGGGAAAGCTCTTCGTATCATCTCTTCCAACTCTGGTGGGCTATAGAATGGCCGGCCTGGGGGAGATAGGTAAGCCATGCGGTGGGGGTGGGCGATGGGCGGTTTAGGGGAGCTAGCGGCGGCAGGGGCGGTCGGGCCATGTCGAGGCGAGGGAGCTCTGGCCATGGTGGTGGCGGAGGAGGGGGGAGGGGAAGAAGGTGGCGCCGTGGGCAAGCTAGGTGTCGGGGACCTAATACTGGGGTACCCAATGAGGTGGGGCTAATAACCATCAAACGTTGATGCTCTCAAGTAGACAAGAACGCAACTTCGCTTCTTATCCATATGACCGGAGGTTGGCCGAGCCTCGCCCGACCCCCGAGGGCTGGACTCCGCCTCGCTCGACGTATGGGGGCAGACTCGGCCTCGCCCGACGTCTAGGGGCAAACTCTGCCTCGCTCGATGGCTGAGGGCTAGCTCCGCCTCGCCCGACGACTGAGGGCTGGCTCCGCCTCACCCGATGACTGAGGGCAGGCTCCGCCTCGCCTGACATCGGTGGGCTGGCTCTGCCTCGCCCGATGGCTAAGGGCTAGCTTTGCCTCGCCCGGTGACTAGGGACAGGCCTCGCCTCACTCGACCCCCGAGGGCTGGCTCTGCCTCACCCGACAACTGAGGGTTGGCTCCGCCTCACCTGACGTCTAAGGGCTGGCTCCGCCTCGCCCGACGGCTGAGGGCTAGCTCTGCCCCGCCCGATGTCCCGGGACAGGCTCTGTCTTGCCCGACATCCTGGGGCTGGCTCCGCCTTGCCCGGCGACTGCACCCTGCTCCTTCATAATGATGGGCACAGGGTAAGACAGGACATTCGAGTCAACTGTAGTACCGAGGACCATACCCTGCACCCCTGCAGGAAAGTACCATCAGGACACGACAGGACATGCGCTTTAAGCCCTTCTAGGCATGGTAGAGCCCGAACAGTGTTGTAGGCGCCAACTTTTGTCTTATAGTGTTGTGGGCGCTGCCATCAGCCCTCGGACGTGGATCCTAACATAAGCATACGACAACCACTATAATCCAAGAGAGAACTCGCATCATCTATAGTTACGGACGTAGAGTCACTTCCCTGTCTGCTCTCTGTAGGATCATGGCTCGGCACCTCGGCACGCTGCACCGTCCGCCGGAGTGGGATGGGATGTAACCACTTGCTGAAACAAAGCCAGAACATGGCCATGCCAAGATCAACGAACGTGCTATCCCTAGCATGGTCTGCCATGTCAGCAGGGCAGGCTCAAGGGAAAAGGAAGACCCGGTGCCTTCGAAGGACCGTCTCTACCTTTGTTTTTTTCCTCTTTCTCCCATCTGTAACCCCTGCTCCCCCGTGGTCTATAAAAGGGAGGGAAGGACATCCCACTAAGGGGACAGATCGATTTCATACACAACACACAGTCGAGTAGCAACCGAGCTCTTGGCATCCTTTCGACCCTTTCATCAGAGACTTAGGACCTGTCCCTCTCTCGACTTTTTGTACCCCCTACTATGAACCTTTTTCGGTGTTAATAACACAAGCAGCAGCAGATTGGATGTAGGAACATTCTGCCTAAACTAGTATAAATCTTGTGTCCTTTAGTACACCATTCGGGCCTAACGCGCAACAAATATAAATTTACTAGTTGGTGTTTATTTGAAACATCGACAGTTGGTGCGCCAGGTAGGGGACCTTCGCACGTTCCTCATCAAGCCACGAATGGCTAACCACGGCATCAGCTAGGTCCCAAGCACACACGTGTGCTTCGGAAGCCTAGACTTCATCATCATGGTGGGGGAGAGTTGGCATTGGCTCACGCCGCCATCCAATCTCTTCCCTCCGTCGGCCTCAACCATGAGAGGTTTGAGCGCTAGCTCGGCGTCTCCCTCGGACCCCAGCAGTCCAGGGAGGACCAGCGTTGCCTCGCCCTTTCCAACGCCAATGACATGACATGATCTTCTGGAGGAGGATCCCTCTCTCTGGAATGTCACATACAGAGCGCCCCAATAGCGCTTTTGTTCAGTCTCTGCAACGCTGCGGCGACCATTAGCCACCTTGTGGCACGACGCATGGTTCAGCCGCCCGTGAACAACGAGTTCATGGGGGTGATCAAACACGTCACGTAGTCCCTCCACAACCTCCTCACAGAGGAGCCAGGGTCATCCTCTAGCTCTGACTCCAGCAGGGGGAGCCATCACCCCTCCTGAGACTGCTTCATGATGGGTACCCCAGAGGGGCACGTCGAAAGCATCTCCACGGAGGAGGCTACCCCGGCGGGCAACCTCGGTGGTGAAACTCATGGGTATACAGTGGCCCCACCTCACGTAGGGGTGGAGCAGCTAAGAGCCCGAAAGTGGGAGATCAAGGCTGGAATCTAGTTTGTGCGGGAATGCGCAGAGGTCGATCGGGAGATCAAATGCCATAGAGACAGTGGGTGCGCACACGCCAAGCCCCATGACATGAACCGAAGGATCATCACCAACGATGAAGCCCTTCCTCGCTTCGCCCGGGCGAGCCAAAACATCGCCACCGCAACGGCCTTGCTCCATGGCCTTCTAGAGGCCACGACGCCCGAGGATCATCAGGCCCACCATGAGATTCGCATGCTACTCGAGCGTGCGGCGGCGCAGTAGGCTGAGAGCTCACTGTCTCGACGACACGAGCTTGACGTCAGCCAGCGCACAACCTTAGTGTGCCTCACCAGAGAGCGTCTGTCCACTAGGCACCACAAGGTGGTAGGCAGCGCACCGTGGTCCTGGTGCATCAACACCTCAGCCACAACCACAACGCACGTAGCACCCTTAACGCCCGCAGACGCACCTACAACAACCCAAGAGAAGGAGCCCGTCACGGCTATCACCCTCGTCGCGGTGGATGCTACGACAACGATGAGGACCAGAGCCTGAGCCTCGGCCTGCCAGGCCCTTAGGCCTTCGGCCGGCACATCCTCAACGCTGCTTTCTCGCCAAGGTACCGACCACCTACCAATATCACTAAGTACTCTTGGGAGACAAACCCCAGACTTTGGCTCAAAGACTATCGGCTTGCTTGCCAAGCCGGTGGTGCGGATAATGATGACTTCATTATCCGCAACCTTCCGATGTTCTTGGCTGACTCGACACGAGCGTGGTTGGAACACCTACCGTCCAATGCGATCTAGAGTTGGGCGGATCTGAAGGAGATCTTTGTGGGGAACTTCGAGGGCACATACAAGCACCCTGGGAACCCATGGGACCTCAAGAACTACCATTAGAATGCTGGTGAGACCCTCCGTGGGTACATCCGGCGCTTCTCTCGGTAGTGCAATGAGCTACCTAACGTCGCCGATGCTGATGTCATAGGAGCCTTCCTGTCCAGGACTACCTACGAGTCTTTGGTTCATAAGCTTGGACACAAGGGCCCATGAACCACCAAGGAACTCTTGGATATCGCCACCAGCCACGCCTCAGGAGGGGAGGTGGTCAGAGCGATCTTCGATCATCTCGAGGGCAAGGCAAGGTGGGACGAGGGCACCGACGAAGGCACCTCCAACCGTTCTGCCAAAAGGAAGAATAAGAAGCAGCGATGTAGGGACTCACTCATGGTCGCCACTGACTGCAAGGGTGGTTGGAAGTGCGCGGAGGGCACTCCGAACCACTTCAAAAAATTACTCGAGGAGCCATGCCCAAACCACGCCTTCCCGGTAAAACATCTACTCAAGGACTACAGCCTCATGCGATGGTTCCTGTCTAGAGGCTCCAATAAAGAGGAGCAAGGAAAGGACCCTGCCCCCACCATGGATGGTGCTGAGGAGAAGGACGATGGCTTTCCGACACCGAATGGCTGCCTTATGATCTTCGAAGGATCAGTAGCCTACGACTCCAAATGCCGTCAGAAGGTCACGCGCCGCGAGGTCTATACGACCGAACTGGCCATGCCTGCCTTCCTCTGATGGTTAGAGTCAGCCATAACCTTTGACCTGACTGACCATCCAGATAGTGTCCCACACCTAGGGAGATATCTGCTTGTAGTCAACCCGATCATTGGCCCAAAGCGACTCACCAAAATACTGATGGATGGAGGCAGTGGCCTCAACATTATGTACGCCAAGACGCTCAACGAGATGGGCATAGACCGGACATGCCTCTGCCCAACCCGAGCGCCTTTCCATGGCATCGTGCCTAGGAAGTAGGTAATGCCACTCGAGTAGATCGATCTACCCGTTACCTTCAGGGATCAGTTCAATTACAGGACTAAAACCCTCACCTTCGAGGTGGTTGGGTTCCCTGGAACCTTCCACGCCATCCTAGGACGTCCATGGTACGCGAAGTTCATGGCCGTCCCCAACTATACATACCTCAAGATGAAGATGCTAGGCCCCCATGGGGTCATCACCGTCGACACCTCCTTCCAGCGTGCCTATGAGTGCGAAGTCGAGTGCTGCGATCACGCCACAGCAATCGTCGCCTCTAGAGAGCTCGCCACCCTCAGGGAAGAGGTCACCGAAGAAGCGCCCGGCGCCAAAAAGTCAACCCAGTCGTTCAAACCGGCAGAGGGCTCTAAGAAAGTCCTCGTAGACCCCAACAACTATGAGGGTAAAACGGTACGTATTGGTACCATGCTTTCCTCCAAATAGGAAAGCGCTCTCGTCGACTTCCTTCGTGATAACAAAGACATCTTTGCGTGGAAACCCTTGGATATGCCAGGCATTCCGAGGGAGGTAGCCAAGCATACCTTGAAGATCTACTCGGGCTCCAAGCCGTTGAAGCAACGCCTATGTCGCTTCAACAAGGAGAAACTTAGGGCCATCGGTGAGGAGATAGCCAAACTTTCGGTGGCCAGATTCATCAAGGAAGTATACCACCTAGAGTGGTTAGCTAATCCCGTTCTTGTATGAAAGAAGAGTGGGAAATGGAGGATGTGTGTTGACTATATGGGTCTCAACAAGGCTTGCCCAAAGGATCCATTTCCTTTGCCGTGCATAGACCAAATAGTTGACTCTACCTCAGGTTGCAAAACCCTCTGCTTCCTTGATGTGTACTCTGGCTACCATCAAATCGCAATGAAAGAGTCTGACCAGCTCACGACGTCTTTCATCACCCCCTTTAGATCGTTCTGCTATGTTTCAATGCTGTTTGGACTGAAGAACGCTAGGCTATGTACCAACGCTGTATGCTCAAATGCTTCAGGGATCTCATTGGGTAGACCGTTGAGGCCTACGACGATGATATCATAGTTAAGTCCAAACGGGCTGACCACCTCATTGCCAATCTTGAGCAGACCTTTGCAAAACTCTGAGCAAATACCATCAAACTCAATCCTAAGAAGTGTATTTTTGGGGTCCCAAGGAGCATGCTGCTCGGCTTCATCATCTCTGAACGTGGCATCGAAGCCAACCCGGAGAAAATCTCAGCCATCACAAGGATAAGCCCAATTCAGAACATAAAGGGGGTTCAGCAAATCACAGGGTGTCTCATCGCACTCAGCTAATTCATCTCACGCCTTGGCGAATGAGGTCTCCCCCTTTATCGACTCTTGAAGAAAGCCGACCGCTTCGAGTGGACATCCGAGGCCTAGGAGGCACTTGACATGGTCAAAATGCTTCTGACAATAGCCCCGATCCTAGTTCCTCCAAGCAATGGAGAATCCCTCTTGCTATACATAGCGGCCACCACGCAAGTGGTTAGTGCTGCCCTAGTAGTAGAGCAGGAGGAAGAAGGGCACGCCCTCAAGGAGCAGCGCCCTGTGTACTTCATCAGTGAGGTACTATCCGACTCTAAGACCCGCTACTCCCAAATCCAAAAGCTCCTATACGCCATCCTCATCACCAAGAGGAAGCTACACCACTACTTCGAGTCACACCCCATGATGGTCGTGATGTCGTTCCCCCTCAGTGAGGTCACCCAGAGCTAGGATGCCACGGGAAGAACCGCAAAGTGGGCACTCGAGTTGATGGATCAAGGCATCACGTATGCCTCCCGAACGGTGATCAGGTCCTAGGTGTTGGCTAACTTCATCGCAGAATGGACCGAGGTCCAAACACCACCGGTGGTCGTCGATCAAGAGTACTGAACGATGTAATTCGATGGATCGTTGATGAAGAAAAGCATCAGCGTAGGGCTAGTCTTCGTATCACCCCTTGGGGTTCGCATGAGGTACATGGTTCGTCTCTATTTTCCCTCATCCAATAATGTGGCCGAGTATGAAGCACTCATCAACGACCTACGCATCGTCATCAAGTTGGGCATCCAACGCCTTGACATCCGGGGTGACTCCTAGCTGGCCGTCAACCAAGTCATGAAGGAGTCAAGCTATCACAACACCAAGATGGCTACGTACTGCCAAGAAGTCCAACGGCTAGAGGACAAATTCAACAGCCTCGAACTCAATCAGATCCCAAGGTGCCTCAATGAGGTGGCCGGCACGCTTGCAAAAGCGGCGTCTAGTCAAGAGCCGATGCCAATGGGTGTCTTCACCAGTGACCAACACAAACCCTCAGTGCACTATGAAGGGTCAGAATGGGCCGATGATGGCCCATCTGATCCAGCCTTAGGGGCTAACGAACCAATGTCTCCATCTGGCCTCAAGGTCATGGAGCTTGAAGAGGATCTAGCGACAGAGCTCGACCCTCTGATCGACTGGAGAATGCTCTACCTCGACTACCTCCTTCGTGACATGCTACCAATGGATAGGACGGAAGCTCGATGGCTCGCACGTCACGCCAAATCCTTTTGTTCTTGTAGAAAGCAAACTCTACAAATGAAGCCACACCAGGATCCTATAACTCTGCATCCCCATCAAACAGGGGAAGCTTTTGCTGAGCAATATCCACGGTGGGGTCTGTGGTCACCATGCTGCGCCTAGAACCTTGGTTGGGAACATGTTTCGATAGGGCTTCTACTGGCCCACTGCAGTAGCCGACGCTGAGCAAATTGTACGCACCTGCGAAGGGTGCAGTACTACACTCGGCAAACTCACCTCTCGATCCAGGCACTCTAGATGATCCCCATCACGTGGCCCTTCGTGGTGTGGGGGATTGATCTGGTTGGGCCTCTCAAGAAGGCGCCCGGGGGCTACACCCACTTGCTTGTCACCATAGACAAGTTCACAAAATGGATCGAAGCTCGGCCGATCTCCATGATCAAGTCTGAGCAAGCTGTGTTGTTTTTCCTCGACATCATCCATCACTTTGGAGTACCAAACTCCATCATCACGGACAATGGCACATAGTTCACCAATAAGAAATTCCTTCGATTTTGTGATGAACAACACATCCAGGTCGATTGGGCCGCCGTCGTGCACCCCTGAATGAACGGGCAGGTCGAGCGCACAAATGGCATGCTCCTACAGGGCCTCAAGCCTAGGATCTTCAACCGGTTGAACAAGTTCGGCGCACGCTGGGTCGCTAAGCTCCCTGTAGTTCTCTAGAGCCTAAGGACAACTCCTAGCCGAGCTACCGGCTACATGCCTTTCTTCATGGTCTATGGTTCTGAGGCTATCCTCCCAACCGACCTTGATCATGGAGCGCCAAGGATCAAAGCATACGATGAATAGGGAGCCGAGGCATCCCACGAAGACGCCATGGACTAGCTAGACGAAGCTTGCGACGTCGCCCTCCTTTGCTTAGCCAAGTACCAGTAGGCGCTACGTCGGTACCACAGCTAACGAGTGTGGGACTGAGCCTTCAACATCGAGGACCTGGTTCTCCATCTCATGTAGAGCAACAAGGACCGTCACAAGCTCTTCCCGCCCTAGGAGGGGCCATATGTCATCGCAGAAGTACTCCACCCAAGCACCTACAAGTTGAAAACCATCGACGGCGATGTCTTCACCAACGGTTGGAACATTGAGCAGCTACGTCATTTTTACCCTTAGATAAATGCATACTTTCTCTTATCAGTTTTTATCCTAAAAAATCCCTGATCTTTCGTGACATCCGACCCCTACAAAGTGCGAGGGGTCAGACCTCACTTGAGGGCTGGTATGAGTATGTTTATCTTGCAAACATTCTCTATGGTTTCCCCCTTTTCTCATGGTAAGTCCTAAGGGCTAGGATTTTAGGAACAAAAATCTGAGTATAACTGGTGGACTGTGGGAAACCCACACCCCAGCGGCTTCGGTCTCTTTGCTCACCAGCGTAATCAGAATTGGCTCTTCCACACTCCGAGCCTTTTTTGCGACCTTAACTATGGGAAGGGTCGGAAGGCACTGAACATCTTTTACAAAAAGGGGGAGAAGAGCTGAAAAGCTGTTTGCCATAACGAAATTTGAGAACCAGTTCATTTTTTGCACAAATTCATCGCTTACAAAGTGATTTCAGCACAAAAAGGGACTGATGTATTCATGAATACAAAAAACTCTTCACATAGGGGCTCCCCCACAACTTAAACAATTACATTTTCTGCCTAGTTCTACTCTAGATACTACTGCGGTCGCCGCGCCATGCTCTCCATCAGCAATGTCCTACTGCTCCGTGGGATCCTTTAGGGCACCGTCATCTGCAACGAGGAGCACCATGGTGGTGACCGCGGTGTCTTCGCTAGGGTGTCTAGGGATTACGCCATCATGATTTGCTGCAACCCTAACAATGGCATCTAGATGGGGGGCGATGCCCACCGGAGAATGGCTGCCATGGCTGATGGACGTCTCTGACATCTCATCAAGCTTCATGAACTGGCTGATCTGAGCGGCTACAAGGGTGAAACCCCCATCAACGCAGTCCTAGGTGGCTTCCCCACCAACAAGGCTCGCCTGGAGAAGCTTCGCCAGAGGAAGCCCCCATCTGGATCCATCCCAACGAAGGCCTCGCAAACGATGACAAAGCCGACGACGCTCAGCACCCTCTAGTGTGCCTCCTCCTTCGGCAGAAGCGGCCCCTTCTTGATGAAGACAGCTGACACCATCTCATCTACATTGAATGACCTCTCTCCTCTCCCTCGCATTACCATCTCTCACTTAGGAACTGCCGTGACATGCAAACACGCTCGGTGAAAAGGAAGAAGGAAGAGAAGTGACAGCTCAGGAATAGGTAGAGGAATGGGACGAGAACTCCTCTCCCCCTATTTAAGGACGAGACGCAGCGGTTGGAGAAAGGCGAAAGGTCAGGACGAAAAACCCTCTCTCTTCCCCTATTCAATGCAGATGGGAATTCAATGCTGATGGGAATTCGAGGCGATGCGCCTTGACCGACGGGACACACCCTGCTCGATGAGATGGTGCCTGGTCAAATAGGACATGGCCCGGGCCTAGCCCACCAATACCGCGCGCTGGGCACGAGAAACAAGGCTCACCCACATGCGGGCGACTCTCCGCTTCTCTAAGCAGGACCTAGAAGGACCCAACGATGGAACCTCCATCAAGGGGAGCCCAACAGGCCTCCTGGTTTGATTGGACAGCCCAGGTGAACGCTGAACGAACGGCCGCCAAAAGATAAACACCTTTGTTTACTTACTTTGAGTGTTAATTTCACTACCGAGCCTTCGACCCCAGCAACATTAGGGGCATGGACATCGCTTGAGGGATGCCGAGAGTGTCTAGTTTGGACATCCTCTTCGCCCAACCCCTCCTTATGTTTAAAACCAGAGACACAGTGTGCAGGTGTAAAACTTTGAGTAAAACTGCATGAACCGCTAGACCCTACGCCCTAGCGGCTATGGTGTTTTTGTTCAACAGCATAATTGAATTCACAGTTCCTCGTACCCTAAGCTTTAGCATCCGCCTTCTCAAGAAGGGTTTGGAGGGGTCCTCCTATAGAATCTCCTTCAAGGAGAAGCTATCAAGTCGCCTAAATCAATCGAATGGCTCGGATCACCACCGAGAGACATAAATGAAAAATTGTGATGCTCGTGCAGGTCACGCCAGCCCTGTCGCAAACGTTGGACCCAAACCCCGCATGGACATGTCCGGTAAAAGCTTCTCATCGCTCATACCACCAAGGTAACATCACCGACCCCCCGCTTTCCTTTCAATTAAATCGTACATTAAACCCATGCATACAAACGTTGCATATGCAATCGCTACATCTCAATGCTTCGTGTCGCGTCATGAAGCGAGATTCGCCTTATTTGATATGAGCGACAACTGACCGAGGTTCGAAGGCCAGCCCACGAAGGGCTCGAGGCCGCCTCGCGTCAAACAGAGCCAGGGGAGAAAAACCGAGATGAGCCCCAGCGGCCTTGCCCGACCCCGCTCAGAAGTGAACAGGGACATCTCGACCTTTCTTGTTCGATTCTAACCTCGAGCCAAACCCAAAGAATCTCCATCGAGGAGAGGCCAACGGGCCACCTGAGCCTATCGAACGGCTCGGGCATCTGCCGAGAGGCGGATTAAGAAGTAGTGGAATGCCACATGAGGGCTCTACCGACCCCATCAGTGAATGATGGACCCAGATTCCACACGAACATGCTCGTTAGCAAGCTCATTGAGCATGACACTCGAGCTATCGAGGCAAGTATCGTCAGCTTAGCCCCTTCAGTTGCGAAAACCGAGGATAGGGTAACACGTAAAACATGGCCAACCCCTATCAGACCCCAAGGGGCTCAAGGGCTCGAGCCACCTGATCCTAGATCAGGAGACTGAGGTTTGAAGGCTGGTCCGTGAAGGGCCTAAGGCCACCTCACATCAAACAAGAGCCAGGAGAGAAAACACAGATGAGCCTGTCACGAGCGACGGGACCAGATTCCGTTCGAACATCCCTGTTAGCAAGCTCATCAAGCCCGTCCCTCGAGCCATTGAGGCTGGCGATGTCACCTCAACCCCTCCACTTGTGAAAACCACGAACGGAGCGATAGTCACAAAATGAGCTAACCCTTGACCGAATCCCCACCATGCGTGGGGGCTTGGGGAAGGCCGAGCCAGTAATGAGACCAAACGCACGGTCATGGAACGATCGTTAAAATCCTAAGTAAGGGGTACGTGTGAATATAAGAGTAAGTTTGCTACCCTCGCTTCGGTCTCTAGTAATATCCGGCCCTAGCGACCGCAAGGGGTCGAATCTCACTCGGGGGCTGATAAAGGTATAAATATCTCCTTTTTTCGAAACAGTCATTGCGTCAGACCTCTTCCTCACGTTAAGGTTAGCGGCAAGGTTTGTGGGAACAGATAAATGCGCATGCCTGGTAAGACTACAAAAACACATGCTCCAACGGCTATGGTAACTTTGCTCACCAGCATAATCAAAATTTCCCCCTTATACACCTCGGGCCTATGGCCTTAACGAACGAAAGGGTCGGATCGCATAAACCCTTTTCTCGATAGCAAAAGGGAAGAAAACAAGTTGAGACAAACAAAACAAAATTACAAAACAAAATTATGAATCTATTTTTGGACACAAAAGTGCCGACACTTGTCCACAGATTATAGATAAATATTTATCAGACTCATTTGACTAACTACCCCTCGGGGGGAGAACTATGTCTTTCATCCTGTCCGCCAGGTTTCGCACAATAGGAGTCACTGCCTTCTCAATCTCATCTAGCTCAGAGGCTTTGTAGCCAGGCATAAAGCCAAGGCTCATTATCTCCAAGTAAATTTCTTGATCATAATGAGAGCGGGCAACAGCAAAGGCTTGGGTGATCCCAACATGAAAGGCGTTCTCCTCAAGCTGGCGCACTCGTGCTATAATATCTATGACATGGGCCGCAAGTGAGCCGGTTTCCTCCGGCCGCGCCACCCCTAGGTCATCGAAAACCACCCCGACGGTAGCGCATAGGAGACCATGCTCATCACTCTTAGCCTGAAGAATCCCCTGCACATTGGCAAGCTCCATGCCTAGCTCAATAGAGATCCTCTCAGCCTCCAACCTTCGGGCCACCGCGACTCCAAGATTTGCCCAAAGGGAGCGGACCCCCTGACGCGCCTCATCGCGCTCTCAGATGGCCTGGTCGCGCTCCTCGCAGGCCATGCCATGCTCTGAGTGGAGTGTTTCTATAGTCTAGCACACCTTGTCTCGCTCCCTATGCAGCCAGGCAACCACCTCAGCATCTAGATTCGCCTTCTGTTGCAGGGCCGTGGACCTCTCCTTGGCTTCTAGTTTGAGATCCCACACCCTCTCCACCTCAGCTAGGAGGTCGATGACCCGCTGGTGAGCCTCGGCATCCTTCTAGAGTAGCTCATCCCGCTCCTTTTGAACCCTGGTAGCCACCTCCTCGTCCTGCCGCACCCTCACCGACAGATCCTAGAACACCCCATGGGCCTCCTCTGTGTCCTGCCACGCTCTGGCTTCCCGCTGTTGGGCGGCAGCAAGCTGGGCACTCACATCTCAACAAAGCTAGGCCTCCTCGATGAGGCGGTCCAATTCCACCTTGTGCTCGCAGAGGAACCAGGATTTCTCCTGGCTATGAGCAATGAGGGATTGAAAAGAAGACCAGTGTGAAAAACACAAAAATACATGAAGGAAGAAAGCGAGAGGGAAGATCAAGCGGATACCCAACCAGTGGGATCGATGATGTCACACAGGATGGCCCTAGCCTAGTTTAGGACATCCATCATAGCCGAGATCCCTCCATCAAGACTCTCCCGCTCTGTGCTCGCGGTAGCATCGTCGAGCAAGAAGATAATCGACACTGGGTCTTGAGGATCCATCCACTAGAGCAGCGACTCACCCCACATGGGCGAGCAGCTACCCCTGATATTAGGGCCAAGGGTGACCCCCTGTTGGTCCTCTCCACCACCGCCATGATGCCTAGGGACTCTCTGTCCATGTCCCCCTCCATCCGGCCCGCCTCGGGTGCTGTCACTTGGGCCGCCGGTGGTACGGATCACGCTGCTCCATCGGACACCACTGTGGCTACGTCTGGCTGCGCCTGGCTTGTCACGGTCATGGCCACCTCTACTTGCAACACTGGGGCCTCGACTTGCGATGTCGTGCCCACCACAGAGGGCGCCACAAGCACGAGCAGAGGGCGCCACAAGCACAAGCAGAGGGGGGTCATCTCCCTTGCCTCTGAGGGCACGGTGGCGGAGCCACCCCTCTGTCAGCACCTCAAGCACGGTGGTAGATCTGCCCACCCCTATCAATTCATGGGGCATGACAGTGGAGCTACCCCCCTCCACTGACACCCCGGGCACGGTGGCGGATTTGTCCGCTCCCACCAGTCCTAAGGATGGGCCGATGGTTTGACCCATCTCCGCTGGCCTCACAGACTCACTCCCCCCCGCATGAAATAGGAAGGATCCCTGCATGGATGAGTGGGTACCTATCAGTGTATCCTTGCCCTCCAGGTCATCCCACTCCACATCGGCAACTACCTCATTGTCATCGTCGTCGTCATCTTCACTGTCTATCTCCTCTCCTCGCTCTTGTGCCTATTGTTTTTGTTGTTTCTTCTTCTGCTTGAACTCCTTCGTCTTCCTCTACCACTCGGCCATGGCGTGGTTGGCCATCGCCATGAACTTGTCCTTCGGCAGCGGAGCCGGGCAATCCATAAAGACAAGTTTCTTTGGCAGGTCCCGCTATCCCAATGTCAGCACCAAGGGGTTAGGAGTTCAATTAAAAAGGAGGCACGGGGAAAGAGAAATTATGAACCCAATGTACCCTGATTCCGACCGCATTGGGGGATGCCCCGGCACTAGGTACACAAAATCAAGAGCGGTGCCAGCACCGTCCTTTAAGGGCTTTATCACCCCCTTGATGCGCTGCGCCACTTTGGAGGGGGGAAGCGCTCCCTCAGCAAGCGCTGTCCCTATGAGTGACACTCTAGGCACCATCAGGTGTAGTGGAAGCGCACGCGCCATCAGCGGTGCCACCCTCCTCATGTGGTAGGTGCCAATGATCCCTGACCCCTTCACGCCTCTCTCCTTCAGAATTTGGAGGGCGGCGAGATGGTCCTTGATCTTCTTCTTGTCTTTGTCTAGGACACCCCACTTCCACGACTCCGAGACCTCTTCGATGATGTGCTTGGAGAACACTGGTAAGGGGGCAGCAATGTCGTCCTTGATGTAAAACCAATGTGAATGCCACCCCTTGTTGGAGGTCGATAGACGCATCGATGGGTATTCGTTCACCCGGTTGTTGCGGAGATGAATGCCGGCACATCCCACCGGCATGCTCAACTCTTGCTTCTCGACCCACTTCTTCAAAAGGTTGACGGCGAAGAGATACTGCCACAGGTTGAAGTGGGGACTAATCCCCAAGAACCCCTCACATAGGGCGATGAATGCCGTAATGTGCTGGACCCCATTGGGAGTAAGGTGTTGCAACTCCACCTTATAGTAATCCAGCAGCCCCCGAAGGAACTTGTGGGCGGGGGTGGTGAATCCCTGCTCGTGAAGGCGAGCAAAGGACACAACATGACCTTTGAGTGGCGACGACACATCTTCATTACCAGGCAGCTACCACTCCTCGGCAGCGGTCCATGGGCAAAGGAGGCCACGATGAACGAGGCCCTCCAGGCGCTTAAGGGTGATATTGGATCTGCACCATGGCTCCATTAGACGATTAGGAGGGGGTGGATGCGAGCTTGACGGTGGATGTGATGCAGGTGCGGGAGGCTTAGGTGATTGACGATGGAAGTTGTAGATGCAAAGGCGAGAAGGCAAATTACGAAACCCTGGGGGTGAACCCCTTGGTTTTATAGGGGCGACGGATGCGAGAAGGGCAACCATCCTCCTAGATCTCCGTGCCTGCCATGAAACACATGTCCCGTCGTGGGATATACGTCCACAATCCCTATCCTTTCCCACCAAAGTCACGCCAGACGTTTTGCCTTCCCGGGCAGACTAGGACTCTTTTCCTGCGGAGGGGATATGGGTCAAGCACCATTTCTCTGGCCCACCTGGGCCCAGGAGTTCGAAGGCTGGCCCAATAGTTTCGACGGCTGTCCCAATGAGAGATGGGCCCACAAGCGGCCAGAACTCAGGCACACGAACCTCAAGGAAGTCTTGATCTATGATTGAGTCTCAACTGGGCTAACCCTGGACGAATCCCCACGAACGGGATACCAGAGTTCCCTTTAAAGCTATCTAGTTGTCAAAATACCAAATCTCACAGCCATACCATCGAAGGGTCTGAAATACCCCCCGGGCGATTCTATCCAAATCACCCGGGGGCTCAGGGGCTACACCCGACGGGTGCACTCACGCGCACCCTCTGACAAATCGAAACCCCCCAGGCGATTTTATTCAAATCACCTAGGGGCTCAGGGGTTACACCCGTCGGGTGCGCTCACGCGCACCCTCTGGCAAGTCAAATCACCCCTAGGCGATTCTATCCGAATCACCCGGAGGCTCGGGAGCTACTGTCGGGGACCTATACTGGGGTACCAAATGAGGGGGGGGCTAATAACCATCAAACGTTGATGCTCTCAAGCAGACAAGAACGCAACTGTGCTTCTTGTCCATACGACCGGAGGTTGGATGCGCCTCACCTGACCCCCGAGGGCTGGACTCCGCCTCGCCCGGCGTCTGGGGCAGACTCCGCCTCGCCCGACAGCTGAGGACTGGCTCCACCTCGCCTGACGACTGAGGGCAGGCTCTGCCTCGCCCGACGGCTAAGGGCTGGCTCCGCCTCGCCCGGCGACCAGGGACGGGCCTTGCCTCGCCCGACCCCCGAGGGCTGGCTCCGCCTTGCTCGACAATTGAGGGCTGGCTCTGCCTCGCCCGACGTCTGAGGGCTGGCTCCGCCTCGCCCGATGGTTGAGGGCTGGCTCCACCCCGCCCGATGTCCCGGGACAGGCTCCGTCTCGCCCGATGTCCCGGGGCTAGCTCCGCCTCGCCCGGCGACTACACCCTACTCCTTCATAATGACGGGCACAGGGTAAGACAGGACATTCGAGTCAACCACAGTACCGAGGACCATGCCATGCACGCCTACAGGAAAGTACCATCAGGATACGACGAGACGGGCGCTTTAAGCCCTTCTAGACATGGCAGAGCCCGACCAGTGTTGTAGGCGTCGATTTTTGTCTTACAGTGTTGTGGGCGCCACCATCATCCCTCGGACGTGGATCCTGACATAAGCATACGACAACCGCTATAATTCAAGAGAGAACTCGCATCATCTACAGTTATAGATGTATAGTCACTTCCCCGTCTGCTCTCCGTAGGATCATGGCTCGGCACCCCGGCACGCCGCAGCGTCCGTCGGAGTGGGATGAGACGTAACCACTTGCTGAAACGAAGCCAGAACACGGCCATGTCAGGATCAACGAACGTGCTATCCCTGGCATGGTCTGCCATGTCAGCAGGCTCAAGGAAAAAGGAAGATCCGGCGTCTTTGAAGGACCGTCTCTACCTTTGGTTTTTTCTCTTTCTCCCATCTGTAACCCCTGCTCCCCCTTGGTTTATAAAAGGGAGAGCAGGACACCCCACTAAGGGGACGGATCGATTTCATACACAACACATCACACAACACACAACCGAACAGCAACCGAGCTCTTGGCATCCTTTCGACCATTCCATCAGAGACTTAGGACATGTCCCTCTCTCGACCGTTTGTACCCCCTACTACGAATCTTTTTCGGTGCTAATAACACAAGCAGCAGCAGACTGGACGTAGGGATATTCTGCCCGAACCAGTATAAATCTTATGTCCTTTAGTACACCATCCGGGCCTAACGCGCAACAAATATAAATTTATTAGTTGGTGTTTATTCGAAACACCGACACTAGGGTTTCACCGGCGATGGCGTGGGCGAGGGCACTAGAGTAGGTGAAGAATGCCTGCTGTGTTTTTTTTTCTTTTTTGCGACTAAAAACTGACGTGAGGAGGTGTGCATGCTGGAAGTCCAAAATCCATAATATAATTAACAACATGAATAAAAAATGTTGAGTACATGGGCCGATACGGATAGACCACCGATCCGAATTTTTACTTAATTTCGCGAAGAATATTAGAACGTGGCCCGATACCTATCTGGCCTATATCCGATACGGCCCAGCTCAACAAGCAGTACGGCGGCCTTGTCTGCTGTGTCCCCGACGCCCTACGGCCCTAGGCCTTTAGCCCCCGCCCGACGCCCGCGCGCCACCACCTCGCGGCTCGCGCCACCTCTGCCGCACTCCAACGCGACGCATAGAGGGAGCCTCGCCCCCGCTCGCCGGCCGCTGGCGACGAGCCTCCGCCCACGCTTGGCGGCCGCCGGCGACGACCCCCCGCCCCTGCTCGCCCGCCGCCAGGGACGATCCTGCGCCCTCGCGACGTCTATCCGGCGACCACCCGTGAGTTCATCCCGTTCCCCATTCTCGAACTACTCTGTTTCTGCAGTTCTTGACTTCTCGTTGCTTGATTTCGTTGTCCGCCACTTTCCCCTTCCCATTCTCGATCTAGTCTATTTCTGCAGTTGTTGACGGCTTCTCGTTGCTTGATTTTTCATGTTCCCCACTTCCTCGTACTGATTAGGGTTTACCATGCTTATTGTATGCAATAGATGGCGCCTCCAAATATGTCTCCAAATATGAGTAGTGCTAGTGCAAGCTGTGTCTTTTGGTTTGTAATTTCTCCGGCCTGGTGTGTGGATGAGAATGAGACAAATGAGGAAGAACAAACTTGATGCGAGCCTGAATTGCAAGCCTGAATGCCTTCTGTTAATTTCCTAATTCTGAGAATGCTATATTTGAGAATCTGAGACCCGCTGTGCTGTAATAGAACTTAAGTAGTTAAGGCCCTGTTTGGATCCATTGTCAAGTAATTAGCTAGCTAATAGACCACAACTAATATTAGCTGCTATCAGCTAGTTTTGATCAGCTAGTGAAATAGTTGTTAGTTTGGTATTCAACTAACAATTAGCTATTAGCTAGACCTGTTTGGATCCAAGGAGCTAATTATTAGCAGCTAACTATTATCTCCATGGATCTAAACAGGGCCTAAGTAGATTGCAAAGTAATGGAACTTTTGAAAATCTATGTTATTGTTCTATATGACATGATTGGCATATCATAAGTGTCTCAAATGCCAGATTATTGTAATGCTCCCGTTAAGTGTTTTTCTTCACCACCATGGCTTAATAGATACACAAAACTAGCATTTTTAATATTTATTGAAGTAATAGATCCAAGTGGTGTGGTACATTCGTTATCAGCTGTATAGATATTTATTCATGGTTTCGCAGTCACTGCGGGCCTGTCTCGATGAAGTAAATCCTAAGGATTTGGATTCCAATTCCCCTTCCCAAACTGATTCGTGGAAGTTGATATGCTTTTAAGATTGCAAGTATGGACTAGGAAAATATCCTTTTGTATTATGTTAAAAGGAACGTCTTTGTATGCAGTGTTGCTGTTATTGGGACATTTATTGCCTGTTGTGACTATAGCTAATCCATAGTAATTGTAATTGAAGTAACTTGCAAGTTGCTCTCCTTTCTACAAGGAAAATGTTATTTTGATAACCACTGTCAATTTTCATATTCTGCATGGCTACTGCTCCATCGTATTTGCCTGTACAATTTTTGTTTTGTTCTCAAGTATTTTTTAATGCTCACACTTTCATGGCTTACTGTTAGGATAACCTTGTGATTTTCTTGTTTGCTAACTTCGGATCAATTCTTTCTGCAGTTGCCTTGGTTAATGTTAGCTGATTGACAAAGATGGCTGATAATGGTAATGCCAAAGAGGGATGTGGCGCCTATACAATTAATCTAGAGAACTTCAGTAAGCGACTGAAGGTATTCTATGACCATTGGAAGGAGTATAAGTCTGATCTTTGGAGTTCGTCTGATGCTATTGCGATTGCTACCCCACCTCCTTCTGATGATCTTCGTTATTTGAAATCATCTGCCCTGGATATTTGGTTACTTGGATACAAATTTCCAGAAACGATAATTGTCTTCATGCACAAGCAAATACATGTTTTATGCAGTCAGAAGAAAGCAAATCTTATTGGGACCCTCGAGAAGGCGGCGAACGAGGCTGTTGGTGCTGACATTGTGTTGCATGTGAAAACCAAGAATGGTGATGGTTGACTTGATGGATGACATAGTGCAGGCTGCTCGTAGTCAATCGAAATCAGACAAGCCAGTTGCTGGACACATTGCCAAAGAGGTACCTGAGGGCTATGCAGCACGGATATGCCTATCGGTATCGGAAGGACGTGGATAGGGCAATTTCCTAAATACGTTTTACTATTTTTTAAATAAAAATATATAATAGCGCATATTAAAATTGTGAAAGACTGAAAGTAGTAAATTACCTTGCAATAGCAATTGCCAGCCAAAGCAAAGACCGGAACTCTGAAAGCATCTTCATTCTTCAATTGTCCATTCTCGAGTTCTCCAAGACTCCAAGTCCAGAATTTGCATAGAAAAATCAACTATCAATCAATTATTACTAAAACTTGAGTATTCAGTAATCAGTAGTAATTCAGTACATCACCTTCTACTACTAGTGTACCGGAGTCTGAACTCTGAAGTAGATAGGAGAGGAGAGGACAAAAGAGTATTGTTATTTAAAACTAATAACAATAAAACATTGCAATTAACCACTTAAGTGTACTATTATTACAACACAGCAGGTTCCTATTTGTCGGTGTTTCGTACAAGCACCGGCAAGTAAATTTATAGTAATGCGCGTTAGGTTCGGATGGTGCGCTAAAGGACACAGGAATTATACTGGTTTGGGCGGAATGTCCCTACGTCCAGTTTGTTGCTGCTTGTGTTATTAGCACCGTAAACGATCTGTAGTAAGGGATACAAACTGCCGAGAGAGACTGGTCCCAAGTCTCTGATCGAAGGATTGAAAGGTGGTCAAGAGCTTCGTAGCTGCTTGTGTGTGAGTGCGTTCTATTGTTCGGTCCTATTTTTTCCCGTCCGTTTGATGGAGGACATGCCTCCCCTTTTATAGATGAAGGGGCTGGCTTTACAAGGGTGAGAGCTTCAGTGTTTCGTACACTACCTAGTCTTGTGGCTCCTGTTTACCTGGTCAGGTCCCTCATTCTGATGAGTGCGCAGGAAGATAAGTGCTTACGATGTTGTCGATATCTCTATAGGATGTCAGATTAGTCACAGCATGCCGCCCCCAGGGTATGGGTTGTGGTACAGTGGTTTTGACTTAGGGGCCTCCCCCCAGCCTTGCTCCACACGCCTTCTGGTTCCCATGATGAGAATTCGGGGTCGGGGTCCGGTGTAGCGCCGTGGCCAAGGCTCTCTGACTTGGAGGACCTGAGGGGTCGGGAAGAGGGCCCCCCGCTCCCTTGGGTCCATAGCGTGGTGACGGAGTATCCGTCGTTCGTGGAGATAGCAAATCCGTTCTTGGAGCGTAGCGGTTGTCGTATATCTTCGTTGGGTTCCGTGTCCCAGAGCTGAAGGCGGCGCCTACAACTCTACAGAGTGAGGTGCACGCACCTGTAATACCTTTTGGGCTCTGCGGCGCCCGGAAGGGTCTAAGCATCAGTCCTGTCGTTCCCTGACAGTTCTCTTCCTGTCAGGGCACAGGGTATGGTCGTTGGAGTCATGGTTGACCCGAACGTCTTGTCTCGTCCTGTACCCATCGTTACCAAGGATAGATATCGATCAGGGCGAGGCTCGTTCTGGGCCGTCGGGTGAGGCGGAGGCCAATCCCTATCTCCTGGGCGAGACTAACCTTATCCCTCTGGGATCGGGCGAGGCGGAATCTATCCCTTAGCCTTCGGGCGAGACCGAGCCCGCCCTATAGGCGTCGGGCGAGACGGAGATTAGCCTTGAGCCTTTGGGGCGAGGCAGGGTTATCCCATAAAGGCGTCGGGTGAGGCTGACCCCACCCCTCCGGGATCGGGCGAGACGGAACTCATCCCTCAGCCCTCGGGCGAGACCGAGCCCGTCCTCAAGGCGTCGGGCGAGACGGAACCGAACTCCTGTCACTCGAACAAGGGATGACATGGCGCCCTTATGCGTCCAGAAGTTTTTTACGTTTGGTGGTTATCGGTTCCACCTTCTGGGGTACCCCGGTATTAGGTCCCCGACAGTAGCCCCCGAGACTCTAGGTGATTCGGGCAGAACCGCCTGGAGGGTGTTTTTCGATTTCGCCGAAGCTAAATTGCCGGAGGGTGCGCGCGAGCGCACCCGATGGGTGTAGCCCCCGAGCCCCCGGGTGACTCGAGTAGAGTCGCCCGGGGGGTTGTATCGGCCCCTTCGCGGGTAAGGCTGAAGGACTTAGTTTTTCATCAACTGGGTGTTTTTTCGAGTGGGTCGTGGCGTCCCATTCGCTGGGGACTGACTCGGGGCTGTCCTAACTGGTGCTTCTGCCCCTGATGGCGGATCGTTCGTGGATTCCTTCTTAGTTGGGCTGGCCGACGAGTTGCTGGACCCTAGGTGGGCCAAAGAGAAAAGAAACAGGCCTTTGTGGCTTGCGCTTCCCCGGTGGGCAGAGAGTCCGGATTCGCTTGGGGAAGGCGAACCGTCCGCCGAGATTTTTGGGATAAGAAGATAGGGACTGCGGGCGCGTGTCCCGCGATGCGACGCGGGGGCGCGCGTGGCAGGCTCGGAGATCGAGGCGGACGGTTGCCCTTCTCGTGTCCGTCGCCCCCTATAAAACCGTGGGGTTCGCCCCCAGGGTCCCGTATTTCGCTCCCCTTCCTTTGCGTTCTGAGACATCCGCCACCAATCTTCCCAGCCCCTCACGCCCGCATTGCCACCGTCGACCGGCCTGCGTTCGTGTTCCAGCCGCCGTTAAGCTCGCGCCTGCCCTTCCCCCCTACTGCCTCAATGGAGTTGTGGGGCAGATCAAGCATCTCTTCCCGGCGTCTGGAGGGCCTCGTTCGCCGTGGCCTTCTCCGCCCACAATCCGCCGTCTAGGAGTGGTTGCTTCCTGGCGACGAGGGTGAGCCGGTGCCGCCTGAAGGGTATGTCGTCTCTTTTGCCCTCTTCCATGAGCGGGGATTCGGGGTACCCGCGCATAGATTCCTTCGGGGGCTATTAGATTACTATGAGGTAGAGCTGCAGCATCTAACTCCCAATGGGATACAGCATATGGCAGCGTTTGTTGCCCTGTGCGAGGGTTTCCTGGGGATCGATCCCCATTTTGATCTGTGGCGGCATTTCTTTAGCGTTAGTCTGTCGAGGAGGAAGATTGGGGGGAAAGAAGTAGACGCACCGATGGGGTGTGCCAGCATTCACCTACGCCATACCCGATCGAAGGGTTACCCGTACATGTGTCTGGCCACATCCAACAAGGGATGGCATTCGCAATGGTTTTATGTTAGGGATGATGCGAGTGCCCCCCTACCGAAGTACACCGGACGTCTTATTGTGGATGCTCCGGCGTCATGGGGCTGGGGCGTCCAGACTAAAGACAAGAAGCACATCTCCGACCTTCTCTCCGCCCTCCATGCCCTGAAGGGTCGGGGTGTAAAGGGGTCGGGGATTATTGGTGCTTACCACGCGAGGAGGGTGGCGCCACTGATGGCGCGCGTGCTTCCCCTGCATCGGATGATGCCAGGGATGTCGTTCGAGGGAACGGTGCTCGTTGACGAGGCGCTCCCTTATTCGGAAGTGGCGCAGCGTGTCAAGGAAGCGACGGAGCCGACGAGGGATTCTGCCGGCATGGTCCTCGACATCGTGTATCCGGTGCCCGGGCATCCTCCAATGCGGCCGGAGCCTGGGTTCTTCGAATTCGTAAGCCCTCTTCCCCTGCACTCTTTTCTTTCTCCTGAATCTCCCTTTTTAATACTTGCTTTTGTGATGTTGGGGCTAGCCGAGGGGGCTAGTCTTCAAGGATAGTCCGGCTCCACTGCCGAAGGACAGGGCTATGGCGGCGGCGAATCGACTCGCGGCCGAGCGGGACAAGAAGGCAAAGGAGGAGATGAAGAAGGCGAAACGACTGAAGCAGGAGGCACGGGATCGGGGAGAGGACGTGAGCAGTGAGGATGACGACGATGATGATGATGACGACGGTGACGACGAGGTAGCCGTCGACGTGGATTGGGGCGTCCTGGAGGATGAGGAAATGCTGACAAGTGGCCACCCACCCGTGCAGGGGCCCTTTGCTTTTCACGCAGAGGGAAGTGAATCAATGAGGTCGGTGGAGGCCGGCGAATCCGCCGCTTCGCACGGCGTGCCGGCCGAGGATCGGTGGATGGGGGACGCCGGGCTTGTTGCCGCCGACCTTGAGGCGATCGTGGAGGGGGGTGGTACTGGAGCCGCGCCCAGCTTTGGTGCCGCGCCCGGTGAGACGATGGAGGGGAGCGACTCCGGCGCTGCGCCCGACGAGATGAACCCCCCTGCCCCGGGGCAGGGGGCAGGTATGAAACGGTCCCGTCCGGACGAGTCAGGGCAGGGATCTAGGGATCCGTCCCCAAAACGCTTCTGTCGGCCGAGGACGTCAACGTAAGCTCTTGACTCCTCTGTTTTCATCTTTTTTCCATTTTTATTTTGACTTAACGGTTATTACCTCTGTGTAGGTACTTGCGGACGGGTCACCCCCTGGGGCTGGCGCCCAAGAAGAGTCTCGCCCTTCAAGCGGGACAGACAGCGTCGCCTGGAGTCACCCCTGTTTCGGGCAGGGGTGGTGCCGATGTTGGGGCCGCGTTGGCCGAACCGACGGCGTCCATGGTGGCTCCCACGCCCGCGGAGGCCACTGGGCGAGCGGCTTCTTCCACGGCGGGCGTGGAAGAGCTGGCCGAGGACCGCATACCGCCGGTGAAGGTGATCGTGACTGCGCCGAGCCAGGATCAGCCGGGCGCGGTCGTGGTGGCACCCGAGGGCGTGGTGCAATCCGCGCCACCAGGTGCCCATGTGGATCCGCCCGTGGCGCCCGAAGCGGTCCAGACGGAGGAGGGTCCATCCGGAGGGTCCTTGAGTGCGGCGGTGGTGCCACACAGGGTCAGGAGGGAGCCGCCACCGGCCCCCTTGTCGGGAGGAAGCCGCTCCCCTGCGCGGGGGGAGCCGCCGCTCCAGTGGATGGCTGCTCAGGACCCGACGTCGGCTCTTTTCTCGCTCGATGATCATTCCGAGAGTATGGAGCGAGAGGGTCTTGACGTCGGGATTTCGACCATGCTGAACGCCCTGGACCAGGCCAGAGGAGCCCTTCGTGAGATCATTATCCCTACCTCTCAGGTATTCTCTGGACTTTCTTTTTTCTTTCTTCGTGTGTTTGTGGATTCTCGCATTTCTGATATCAGTCTTCTTCTTCTTCAGATTCTTGTTGCTCGTAGCCGGAAAAAATCCCAATTCCTCCGTGAGCAGAAGGTAGAGCGGGATCGCCTCTCCGAGGAGGCCCGGCTGCGAGCAAACATGGCCGCCCAGCTTGCTATCGTCCAAGAGCGGGAGGCCCAGGCGCGTCAGGATGCGGAGGAGGCGCACGGGATGTTCGAGGACCTGTCGGTGAGGTCTAAGCTGGATGGAGAGGAGATTGCCAAACTCCAAAAAGAACGAGACGAGCTGCTGCAGAGGAATGCCGCGGCTAATGAGAAGGCCAGCGAAATCCTAAAGGAGCTGGAGATGGAGCGGGACCTCCGGCAGAAGGCCGAGAGTAGGGCCACAGCCCTCCAGCAGAAGGTGGACGAGGACGTCGGGGTGGTCCGCTCTCTCTGGGCGGAGCTTGATGACGCGGTGAAAGGAAAGTTGAGTGCCGAGAACGTCGCCGCCAAGCTGGAGAAAGAGGCTACCTATACGCGCAGGGCCCTTCAGGCGGAGAGCGATGAGCATGATCTTCTACAAGCTACGGTCGGGGTGGTCCTTAACGCCCTGAATGTGACGGAGCCTGTGGAGACCAGCCCGCTCGCGGCTCGTGTCGGAGGTATCACGGCTCGGGTGGGCCAACTTGAGGAGAGTGCCTTTCACGCCGGGATTACCTAGGCCTTCACCGTCACCCACGCCCATTATGAGAAGGAAATAAACCTGAGGGTGATGAGCGAAGGCTTTCCGTCCACCTACGAGGATGAAGAGCTGGAGGAAATGGAGAAGATGGTCGCTCCTCTTGCGAAGAACCTGGCAGATAGTCTGAAAGAAATGGTTCTCCCTTCGCGGGAGTAATTAGTCGAACAATTTTGAGAATAGCTTATATGTAATATGTGGACAAGTGTCGGTATTTTTCGAGTCTGGACGCCTTTCGTGCTTTTGCGTCTTAATTTCGTTTTGTTTGATTTTTTGCGATTTGATTTTTACGGTCTTACCAATATGTTCCCCTGAATTATGCCGCTGATTATAATGTGAGGAGATTGAGGAGGTAGCCGTACCTTAACAGCCCCCGAGTAAGGTCCGACCCCCGCACCTGCCTAGGGTCGGGTGTTACTGGAGACCGGAATCGTGGTTTTGGTGACAATGGATGTCCTCGCAATAATCCCTGCCCTGCCTTCCAACAGAAATCCCAACTGGGGACTCTATGGGCTCGGCAAGGTGGGGCCTTTGCTCCTGCATTGTTTGGCCCGAGCCCTCGAGCCTTGTTAGGGTCTGATGGGGGTCGGCCGTTATTTGCGTGTTACCCCGTCCTCGGTTTTCGCAATCAGAGGGGCTGAGTGAACGACACTTGCCTCGACGGCTTGAGTACCATGCTCAACGAGCTCGCTAACGGGTACGTTCGTGTGGAATCCGGGTCCATCATTTGCTGATGGGATCGGCAGAGCCCTCTGGTGGCACTCCACAACTTCTTAACCCGCCTCCCGGCAGATGCCTGAGTCGTTCGATAAGCTCAGGGGGCCCGATGGCCTCTCCTCGATGGAGATTCTGTGGGTTTGGCTCAAGGTTAGAATCGAACGAGAGAAGGTCGAGACGTCCCGGTTCGCTTCTGAGCGGGATCGGGCAGGGCCGCTGGGGCTCGTCTTGGTTATCTCTCCCTGGCCCTGTTTGGCGTGAGGCGGCCTCGAGCCCTCGCGGGCCGGCCTTCGAACCTCAGCCTATGGTTGCCTATATCGAATGAGAATGTTTTGAATGCAATATTTAATTGAAAATAAAGGCGGGGTTGGTAACGTTACCTTGGTGATGTGAGTGGCGGAAAAGCTCCTAGCAGATGGGTTCGGGCCCCGACGTTTGTGACGAGGTTGAAAAAACCTGCGTAAGAATTGCTATTCTTTGTTTTCGTGTCTCGGTGACGATCCGAGCCATTCGATTAACTTGGGCAGCCTGACAGCTTCTCCTTTGGGGGAGACTCTGTAGGCGGACCCCTCCGATCCCTTCATTGAGAGGGCCGACGTCGAAACTAGAGACGCGAGGGGCGTTGAGTAGGATTTTTCTGGTAAACAGAAACACCATAGCTATCGGGGCGTAGGGTTTGCTAGTTCATCCAGTTTTACTCAAAGCTTTGTGCCTGTATGTCGCGCCCTTAGTTTCGGGCGTACGGAGGGGTCGGGTGAAGAGGATGTCTAGACTGGTAGTCATCCTCGACAGCCCCCGAGTGATGCTCGCGTCCCTGCTATTTGACGGGGTCGGAATCTTGCGAACGAATTTTAACGTATAAAGTGAGAAAACTGAGAGGCTTATCTTTCTTTGGTCGTGTCTTCTGAGCCGAACGGTCGACCCAGGAGATCTGAAGGGTCCCGTCATCGGGTCGTCCGTGGTCCTGCATGGGAAGGCGAAAAAGTTGTCTGCCTATGTGGGTGCCTTAATCGCCGCGTCCGGAGCGGGTCAGTGGCGGGCCATACCCTGGCAGTGTTCAGTTTGACCAAAGAGGGACGCTTCGTAGACCGGGGTTCGTCCCGTCACTTCCGGCGCGTCCCCTCAGATATCAATCAGCATTGATTGCGTATTAAAAAAGGGGAAGGGAGAGGGTTTTTCGTCCGACCTTTCGCCTTTCCTTAGTTACTGCGCCTCCTCCTTAAATAGGGAGGGGGAGAGGAGTTCTCATCCCACCTCCCCTTTTGCCTCCGAGCCGCTATCTCTCCTTCTTCTTCCTTTCCGTCCAACGCGTCTGTGCGTCGCGGTGGTTCCTGAGTGAGGAAGAGTAATGCCAGAGAGAGATAGAGAACTTACAAACTTGCTCGTGATTCTGGTGCGTGATGTCGAGTCGGAGGTTATCCAACGTAGATGAGATGGTACGCGCGGCCCTTGGTGAGGAGTCGCTGCTGCTGAAGGAGAAAAGGCGTCGGTGGGTGTCGTGCGTCGTTGACTGCGCCGTCGTTCGCTGCGCTCCTCCCTTGGCTGGAGGCGTTTCCTGCCCCTACACCGTTGTCAGGGCTATGGCTGGGGATGATGGCATAGTCCCCAGACGCCATGACGGTGGCGTTGCTACCGGGGTTGCGGCTGACGACGATGGCGTAGTCCCCGGACGCTCCGGCGGAGGCGTCATAGATGGTGGCGCCTTCAAGGGTCCAGCGAAGATGTCGCCGATGGAGAGCGTGGTACGGCGCCCGCAGTAGATGAGCTAGCCCGTGTACATGCCCTCGACGTCGCCGATGGAGAGCGTGGCACGGCGGCCGCAGTGGACGAACTGGCCCGTGTACATGCCCTCGACGTCGCCGATGGAGAGCGTGGTACGGCGATCGTAGTAGCACTTGTGGTAGAGCTGAGCCGAGACTGTAATGAAATAACGTTGTGGGGAAGCCCCCGAGTAAACAATCTTCAGGGTATATTGTTCCTTTTTTGTAATGACATCGCTTTGTAAGTGGTGAATTCATGCAAAAATGAACAAAATTACATCCTTTGCTTGTGGCAAGTCATTTTAGCGCTTTCCAACTCTTCTCATGGTCTAAGTCACAGGAGGCTAGGAACGTGGGCAAACTAATTCTGATTGAACTGGTGAGCAAAGAGGTTGCAGCCGCTGGGGCGTGGGTGTCTCGCAATCCTACCAGTTGTATTCAGAATTAGCTCCCAAGATCTTAGCCCTCGAGACTCATTTACGAGGCGAATGGAAAATTTATAGAATGTTTGTAAGTATAACACAGGGATTTTTTGCAAGCGCGATACTTGTATTACACATAACATATGTTACGATCACATGCCAGCCCCTGAGTGAGATCTGTCCCCTCACGATTTGTAGGGGTCGGAAATCACTATGGATCGGGGTTCTATTAAGACAAAAACTGATAAAGAAAAGTGTAAGCTTATTTTAAGGATAGAAACGATGTAGCTGCTCAATGTTCTAGGCGTTGGCGAAGACCTCCCCTTTGATGGTTTTCAACCGGTAGGCGCCTGGGCGAAGTATTTCCGCGATGATGTAGGGCCCTTCCCAGGGCGGGGAGAGTTTGTGACGATCCTTGTTGCTCTGTACAAGACGGAGGACGAGGTCTCCGACGTTGAAGGCTCGACCCCGCACCCGTCGGCTGTGGTACCGCCGCAACGCTTGCTGGTACTTGGCTGAATGGAGGAGGGCAATGTCGCGGGCCTTGTCCAGCTGGTCCATGGCGTCTTGGTGAGATGCCCCGGCTCCCTTAGCGTCATATGCTCTGATTCTTGGCGCTCCATAGTCGAGGTCCGTCGGGAGAACGGCCTCGGAGCCGTAGATCATGAAAAAGGGTGTGTAGCCGGTGGCCCGGCTAGGAGTCGTCCTAAGGCTCCAGAGCACAGCCAGGAGCTCAGCGAGCCAACGCGCGCCGAATTTGTTCAACCGGTTGAAAATTCTGGGTTTGAGGCCTTGAAGGAGCATGCCGTTTGCGCGCTCGACCTATCCGTTCGTCCGGGGGTGCGCGACGGCTGCCCAATCGATTCGGATGTGTTGTTCGTCACAGAAACGAACAAATTTCCTACCGATGAACTGCGTGCCGTTGTCTGTGATGATGGAGTTCGGTACTCCAAAGCGATGGATGATGTCGAGAAAGAACAGCACAGCTTGCTCGGATTTGATTGTGGATACTGGCCGAGCTTCAATCTATTTTGTGAACTTGTCTATGGTGACAAGCAAGTGGGTAAAGCCTCCGGGCGCTTTTTTAAGAGGCCCGACCAGGTCAAGCCCCCAGACCGCGAAGGGCCATGTGATGGGGATCATCTGGAGAGCCTGGGCCGGGAGGTGTATTTGCCGAGCGTAGTATTGGCACCCTTCGCAGGTGCGTACAATTTGCTCGGCATCGGCTACTGCGGTGGGCCAATAGAAACCCTGTCGGAATGCCTTCCCAACCAAGGTTCTTGGTGCGGCATGGTGTCCGCATGCCCCACCGTGGATGTCGCTCAGTAGGAGTTTTCCCTGTTCGCCAGGGATGCAAAGCTGAAGAATTCCGATGTGACTTCGTTTGTAGAGTTCGCCCTCTACAAGAACGAAGGATTTGGCGCGTCGCGTGAGCCGTCGGGCTTCTGTCTCGTTGGTTGGTAGTACATCGTGGAGGAGATAGTCGATGTAAAGCGTTCTCCAGTCATTGGGAGGATCAGACTCCGTTGCTGGGTCTTCTTCAAGCTCCATGACCTCGGGGTCGGGAGGAACAGTTGGCGGATCGGCCTTGGGGGTCGGACTAGAAGGGCCATCGTCGGCTTGTTTCGACCCCGTGTAGCGTACCGAGGG